>NW_015554128.1:150440-162892 GCF_001515605.1 Sinocyclocheilus anshuiensis
AATGCTGCTCTTTTGAACTTTCTATTCATCAAAGAATCCTGAAAAATATTTTACAATTTCCACAAAAATATTAAGCAACCGTTTTCAACACTGATAATAATAAGCATATCAGATTGATTTCTGGAGGATCATGTGACACTGAAGACTCGAGTAATGAGGCTGGAAATTCAGCTTTGCATCGCAGGAATAAATTACATTTTAAAATATATTCAAACAGAAAACAGTTATTTTAAATAGTAATAATATTTCACAGTATTACTATTTTTACAGTATTTTTGATCAAATAAAAGCAGCCTTGGTGAGCCTAAGACTTCTCACAAAATACATTTTAAACAATAAACCTTTGAATAGTAGTTTATGACAGGCTATGTTAAACGTCACATATGACACTGACCGTGGGACAAAGCGCCCAAGAGAGGGGGCTGACATTCGAGCGTTGCGGGGCATTCTGTGTCTTGTCCTGTCTCCAGGCTCCCTGTGACCGAGAGCGAAAATAAATATTGAACACTTACTCAAAATCCAAAACCACTGGGATGAACACAGGATTTACAAAACTGTAATTGCAATCGTACAGTAATACAGATGTATGTATGTATGAGTAGGGATGCAATGAGTTTTATCAGACTCACTCGATGTCCTCATAGTCTCCATCACTGGCCTCTGGTGGCATGGAGGAGGGGATGTTTGACTGGCTGTCGGCTTGAGAGTTTGAGAGCGTCCGTAGGCGATTCTGTAGGGAACGCTGCCGTATGCTTTCTCTTCGAGACAGATACTGGATCATTCTCTGAGCATAGTAAGCAGCTGGAGACAGCCTGAGGAGATGTGGAAGAGGAACAGAAAGATCAAACTCTGAAGTTAAAGTCCAATAATTAGCTTTGATTTTGTACATATAGGCTTTCAAACAGGTACCTGGCAGGATCTGGGTATATGGGATGATCTCTGGAGCCAGACATATCATATCGAGAGAATGGAAACAGCGACGATTCCAACAACCTCCTGAGGCAATAGATGAGAACAGGAAAGACAAATGTAAAACATTTACCATTGTTCAAGGATATTTGCAGACAAAATCCAGCCATTTCAATAGGAACCCACATGAACGGGAACCTCGCATAAGGGAAAAATATTTTCCATGCAGATTTCACAACAGATTCAAGTCAGACATGCCAATTTACCATGTTGACCGGCAGAAATCTGCTTTGCTACACTACTGACAACAGACAATGGACCTTTTTTTGCCCGCAACTTTATACTGAAATTTCGCTAATATGACCACACCGTAATAACCAAATTTAGTTTTTGTTCTTCCCCACCTCCTGAGTGAGTCCTCGTCCGGATTATCAACAGGCACCTCTGGGTTTAAGGCGTCTTGTGTTGCCTCAGAAGCAGTGCTTGCCGTTGGTTGCCGGTACACGCTTTCCCACTGCCCCGTCTCCTGATTGTACACCAGACCCATAGGCTGCTGGCCCTGTAGACCAGAGGAGGCCTCACCCAACTCCATGGGCCTCATCTCAGGGGCCTGGGGCTCCACTCGTGCACCCTGACCTGGGTCCTCAAACGGAGGCACTGAAAGCGGCCATGATGGTCCGTCTTGTGAAGAAGAGGAAGAAGAGGTCTGACCGGAACGTTCCCAGCGTTGAGTGTCGTGGTTGAAGGTGAGGAGGTTGTGGCACGAACGGCAACGATTAGGGTGGTTTTGAGAGGGGCCGGCGACCGTGCCTCCGTTTCCTGTGCGGGAAGAGCCATTGTGCGAAAGCCCAAGACGTTCTGTGTCCATACCACTGTTGAGGAGCTCTTGCATGGGTCCCGGTCCACCCGGCACCTCTCGGCTGCCACCGGGTCGCTCCAACTCCTGCATTCGCTCGTATTCCATAAAGTAACGGCTCAGGTTGCACTGCAGGACGTTGCGTATGGAGGCCGGGTTGTTGCGCTGGGTGTTGTCATAGAAGGGGTGATGGCCACTACTGGTGCCATCGTTGGCTCGTCCACGGTTGGGCTCCGTGCCGGGCAGCACTAGGCCTCGCCCTTCTGTAGCAGACGTGTATATGGGTGATGAAGAGGAACCATCGGGGAACCTGTGCAGGGAGAGGAGATCCATAGAAGAGGAGCTTGTCCTAGGAGGGGGCACAACGCTCCTTTCGGCGCTGCTTTCCACCCCAATCGCACCTAACCCATGTTCATGTCCCGTGCTCAGCAGACTACCAGACCAATCAGCCCCAGGGAGACGCCCAGGGGCCTCAAGAGGACCAGGTGTTTGTGACCCCAAGGGATCAATAGTCCTAAGAGGCAAGAGTCCCCGATGCGCAGAGTTCCCCGCAGCCCCGCTGAACACGCTGCTAAAAGCAGACGGTCGGTCCGTGGAGGTGCGGGTCTGGCTAGGGGCGGGCGAGAAGGCAGAGGGGCCCGACTGAGTTTGCGGTTGAGGTGAATCCGAAGGCTGGAGGCCTGTCGGATTCTGTGCGAATAAGTTCCGCGAGGCAGCGCAGCGACTGCACAGACAGCCCAGACCCAAATGCTGCGTGCAGCCCTGTAAGGCAGGGCGGTCACCCGGTTCTGTCCGTACCGGGTACTGGAACCGAGGTATGCTGGGAGGCTCTCTGGGCTCTGGGGCGGGGCGGGACTGATCACCAGCCTGTGCTCCAGAAGAGCGAGAGGACAAGATGTGCAGAAAATTGTGTAGGATTGGTGTCCGACGTACAGGTGGGGAGCGTAAAAGAGAACGTTGGCGGAACAAAGCCATCTCCATGCTGTCCATGGGGACCTCGGAGTCATCGTCATTCTACAAAAACACAGTAAAACACTCACAAAATTACGTTTGTAAAAGGGAAATACACAGAGGAAAAAACAGAACAGCTATTTTGACAGGAAAAAAGGTTGTTTCTAACCTGCTGGTTGGATGGGTTCACAATAGCTGTTAAAAGATTATGACCTAGAGGATCAAATCTCACCAACCTGGTCAAAAAAAAAAAATTAAGGATTAATTGTTTTAATGATTACCGGAAAGAAAATGGGTCCATTTTTATTTAGTTTTGACCACTATGAAATAACAGGATTGCATCCACACCGGACACGTTCGGTCTCGCTGGCGGTCTTGACCACAGCAAAAGGTTCTGGTCGGCTCCAGTCCCAGAAGTGAAGTTCGTTATTGGTGGCGATGAGCAGGAGCTGAGCTGTGGGGTGGAACGCTAGAGAAGCGATGGCAACATTACTCTCGGTGAACCAGCTTTCGCTACCACCCTGGGAATAGGGAAAATTCATCAACAACAATCATTTAAACAGCAACGTTTGGGGTTCTAATGCCTAGTATATTATGTAGATGACTTGCAATTTTATCAGACCAGAAAAACCGCCTTGAGCTGCTACCGAACGGTATGAAAATCAAACACAAAGTAACTAACACACAACATAATGTTTGCAAAAGTGGAAGCTCCACACATATTGGGAATAACTAAAACACTAAACAAAACTGATGCTCACATGCAGGTCCCAAATGCGGACTTCTCCATCAAGGCACCCAGAGGCAACCAGGCCAGGGATGGTGGGGTGAAAGGTCACACACCAAGGTGTGCGTCGATGGCCCACTAAAGAGTGCAGGCATTTTCCTGTTTTCACATCGGTGATGTAGATGGTATGGTTGACGTGGGTTGAGGCCACAAGATTCCTAGAAAAGTAAAAAAAAAAAGTAAATACAATCTCTGGAAGCAAGGGAAAACTTAAGTTATTTAGCATCTAGTGTTTTCTAATTTTTTTTTTCTCTTCAAATGTAATTGTTACCTATCTGGACTGAAGGCCAGCAGGAAGGTTGATCGTGGATTATCCGGCAACTCTACTTTCTGTAGAAATAATTGAGACATATACATATGATATACATACATACAAACACACATATGTATATTTGCATACATATATTATTTGCAGGCATGATAATTGGGAAATTAAAGCTTTTACAGCATGGAGCCATAGTGAAATTTCAGGGTCAATCAAAGACTATAAAATAAAAAATAGATATAATTTAAAATAAATTATATCAATATAACAATTAAGTTAACAATATTAACTGTTAGTTTAAAATAAATTAATCTAACAATTAAAATTCTAAATCTGCTAAAAATGCATGCAACGTAAAAATCAAGCTTGATGTGACAATTTTTTCAATGTACTGTACAAATTTTGAGTTCAGCCTCTCAATAACTGTCAAATAATCTAATCTGTATATTTTATAACACACAAACAATGACCAAATTATTGCATTATTATTCTACATTAAAACAAGAACATTAATATTAATAGAATTGTTATCAGATATGCCATCAACCCTGAAAACAAAATTATTTAATTGTAAAATCTTCCCAATTTTTCCAGAAATGTTTTGTATTAGCCCCCCCTTTTTAAAAGTAACTATATCCAATAAAACATGGGGACCTAAGGATCTAAAATGCATGTTTTGCCATTTTATTTCATTCATCATACTCATTAAATACAAAACATTCTGAAGATTAATAACGATTTATTAATTAATTGATAAGAAAACATCCAATAACAAGACACTTTGACATAATTTCAGCTGATGGGGGAGGAAGGTTTTGAATATTCTCTGCTGCAAAAAAATTTACTTAAGACATTATTCTGACTGTGATATCTTGAAATTGGTCTATATAGAAACGTCTGCTGACTGTAGGGCAGAGTGAACCATTAGAATCATTAAGGTTGATACCCTACCTGGCTCTGCCATTTCATCCAGCGCGTCCGGTCTTCCACCAGCTGCTGCAGGAGCTGCTGGGAGCCCAGCATGCGAGCTCCTCGCTCTCGACCCGACAGGATCAGCACAGAGTTTCTGTTCTGCACTGCCATTTTTCCTCTCTAGTGCTCCACGGCCCGGCCGGCCTTCTTTGCACACGGGCCGGACACTACCTCAGCAGCACGTCGGCCATGCAGACTAGTGGACAGACACAAAGAAATTAGCTCAAATCAACAAACAATAATCTATATGTCTGTAAGAAACATCACTTATCAGCAATTCATTAAAAGGACAATACTTCTGAGAGATCATTCACTGATTAAATAAAAATGATCAAGAGCAAGTTCATTCTCTGCATTTCAACACACAGAGACTTGCAAACTAAATGACAGCTCGTCTCCAGACAGATGTCTGTACAAAACCGACTGTTCATGCAACAAAACCCTTGATTCATAATTTAACAGTGTATGCAATAAAAATGTTTCTTCACTACAAACACAATAATCTGTTATAGGGCCCAGCAATCAAGTCCATGAAGCATCACTCTACCATCCTTTAGACAACAGATTTGCAAAAGCAAACCCTGTGGGTGTTTTACCATGATATTACACCAAAAATTACCTTTGATTTAGTCATTTATAGACAGGTCAGTAAGATTTGATGTTGCTGTGATTCAGATTCAGATGTGCTGAACCATGTAAACAAACAAGCCATTTAAATGCACACAATGCCAGCGAAATCTTCATTCATATTTGATCAACCGCAAACCACGGAGCACAAAATATGCACATTAACAATATTAATAAAGATATTAAATGAGTTTTTTGGTCGTGCAACTAACAATAACTCACTGCCGTGCCTGCCCAAATATGGAAACTGAAGCTACAGTGTTAGCCACCATATATTCGCTATAAACGTTTATTTATTTACACATGTCTTAGTTCTAACAATTATATAACCACACAAACACTATGATTGTATTGGAAAGCAGATTAAACAGCCAATTTATCGATATTTTACAGACCTGTTCTGTTGTGTTTGTCAGTGAAATGTCATCGAAGACGCTGTTAGCTTCTTAGCCTCTTAGCCGAGATGGATCGTTATTAAGCGACCTGGATTGACAACCCACCGATCCGAAGCGCCGAGCAGATTACATTCATGTCATTTAGGAGTATCTCAATCAAACCGTCTGAATTAGCGGTACATTGAGAGATTGTATTGTGGTGGCTATCGGAGAAATTATGCTAGCTAACTGGTTTATGGGTAGCTCTGCGTAGGCAGGCATACTAATCGAGAGCGGACTGCATTGAACTACTTTAGGTCGGTTAATCAAATGCAGAGTGGATCGCCTCAGAAAAACGACAGCTAGATTGTGCGATTATTTTATGATTTACAGGTCATTGGGATTAATTTATTTTTCATTTATTGAATATATATTTATTCGCATGTTTTCATAATTTAGAAAGAAGAGTATTTTTAAGGTTTTAAGACATTTAAATTGTGTTAAAAGAAATGAAGTCAAAGTCCTTATGGCAGTACTAAGATACAGTGATTGTATCAGATCATAACACCATGGTATTTTGATATATGCCACAGCGATTAATGATTACCATATTCACGTGCCAGGGTTTTACATGATGGGACTCCAAGGTACTTCAAAGAATACCATAGCATTAATATGATATGTGCCATATGTGTCTATCAGTGTACTCTTTTCGTAGCAATGATTGTTCACAAAGTTTTAAAACAGCTCAAATAGCACATTTATTTAAGCTTTAAATAATTACATACTGAAAAGAAAACTATTCAAATTGTGCAACTGTATCAAATCACAAAGACCTATGATAGGATTGTGCTTTAAAATACAAAGATAAAATATTTCTAAAACATTTCTAATACAAAGCACTCATTTTACCATTATGCAACAATGGAATTTTTACAGTATAACCTATTCATAGATTCATTAATACACAATCATTAGTGTGACTACTCACATTTACTAATTGTATGCATCAAGATATACAGTTATTTTATTTGAGAAAATCTGCTGTGCTTTCTTCAAAATCTGTGTAAATAACTGTGCATTGCTTCTTACATTCAAATATACCATGATATTTTGGAAATAAATATTTTAGGTGACTCCACATTCTCAAAGTCTGTACAACAACTCTAGCTCTTCAGCAAGACACTTTTAAGTAATCAAGATGGATACAATATGAAACCCTTTTCACGTAAAGTAAAAATGCTTATTTAATTATTAATGCTCAGTTTACTTCATTCTCAAACAATAGTTCACATTTTTATATAAAATTGCCATCTGAGAAAGTCTAGTTGTGCTTGGCCCGGCCTCCTTTCAGGTAAGTCTTCCATCGTTTCACATAGTCCCTGAAAATGGGGGCACTGTCAATTGATGCAAGCAGCTGTAACTGGTTGATGTGCGTGGTGTGGTAGTCCCAGCGTGCTAAATTAGGGGCAACACCCAGGGTAAAGTGTCTCAGGTCATAAACGGTTCCAGAACCTGTGTCAAACAATGGCAACAAGGCCTTGAGCGACTCCAGTCCTTGACTGAAGAGTACACCTGCTTCTCGACCAAGCTTGTTGCCCGCTGTTTCTGCCACATCATTCAGCCCAATCAGAGAGTAGATAAAGCCATTAAGAACAAACGAACTAGGCGTTGTGGGGTATTCTTCATACCAGTTGTACTTGTTCAAGAATGTCGCCTTGACGCCACGTTGTTCCGAAGTCCTCTTGAAGGGGGATGTCGCTCGGATTGCGGCACCGAGGTATGCAGGGTTGTGCGTCACCAGGTACGCCCTGACCAATGTCGACATGGCTTGGCCTTGGGCCATGGCGGAGTACCATCCGGGCTCCAAGCTCTTGAAACCCTCTCCGAGCTTACGGGTCACCTTAATCGGCCACCCTCCATGCTCATCCTGGTTATGAAGAAGCCAATCACTGGCGGCAAAGAAGGCAGCCATGTGTGCAGTGGAAGACACAGTGATATTGCTGATAAAGCCAGAACCTCTAAGAACCAGCTGGACCACACGGCGAGGCATGATCTTGGTTGCCTTCACCACTTTGGTGTTGGACAAACCGACTCCTTTACGCAAATCCGTCACTAAATCGCGACTGACGGTACTCCACGAGGCTCGAGAGCCGATGCCATAGATGACCTCTCGGTCTTTAAAAGAAAGAAGGAGTGGACTAGTGATGTAATGGATGATGTAAGGAGGCCCCTTTTCTGTGGTCTCCAGAACCACAGAGACGCTACCATTGGAGACAAACTTCACATCAAAGGTCAGGATGAAATCTTTTGCATTGTCCAAGACCAAAGACACACCATCAGAGTTCTCTATGAAAATACAACAAAGTTATCATCTATCTATGATCATCACAGCAAATCAGTCGATTCATCTGAATTCACATCTACAAAAATTTAACAAGGAATTCATACCTGCTGTGACAAAATGGTTTGCAAACCCAGAGCGACCTTGATCCTGGAGCTTGGACAGCGTGCAACCCTTAGGGACGACCCATGGACTTGAGCCACCCTCTTTTTCCTCGGACATGCCATAGATCTTTATGTCAGGTGGCTTTTCTGTGAGGTTCTTGCTGTAGTGGCTCAGCCCATACTGAGCTATTTGGATGGGGTAGAAGTAACCCTGAAGACCCCACTGGGTAGAGATTGGTACACCTGTGAACAATAAAAACACAAAAGGTTGATCCCAGAAATTGTATAATTCTTTATGAAAACATTTTATGAAACTTCAAATGTATGTTCTTTTAAACCAGGGTTGCCCAATCCCGTTCCTGGAGATCTAACTTCCTGCAGAATTCAGTGCCAACCCTGCTCCAACAAACTCTCTGTAATTATCAAGTGTTCCTGAAGATTTTAATTAGCTGGTTAAGGTGCATTTTATTAGAGTTAGAGTTGAACTTTGCTGGAAGGTCAATCTCCAGGAACAGGATTGGGCACCCCTGCTTTTGACATTTACGCTACGTTTACACTAGTGCGTTTTCATTTTAAAACACATAACTTTTGCTACGGTTACGCCTGTCGTTTACACTACTTTACGTTTTAGACCTTCGAAAACGGAGACTTTCGAAAACGCTGCAGACCCCGTTTTAGTTTGAAAACTCCGGGGTTGCGTTTCAGTGTAAACGGACCAAAACGAAGACTTCTAAAAACGATGGCATGGCTGCCAACATTCGCTCTGAGTATCCTTGATGACCGTGTAAACAATAACATCATGCTCATTGTTGTACCTGCATGAATGGTCATGTGACATGCATTTTCGGTTGTGTAGTGTGGACGGAGATCGTTTCTGAAATGCAGTGAAAACGCAAGTGTAGACAAGGATCGTTTTCATTTTAAAACAGCGTTTTAAAATAAAAACGCACTAGTGTAAACAGGGCCTTACACTTGTTTACATTTTAAAAGAGAACATTATGTGAATAAATAACCTGCGGCTGCTCACCGTTACGTGTAATGCATGCCAAATGAAAATCAATCTTAATAAATAAATGTCGTTTTTTCTATCAATATTTATTTGTTCCTCCTTATTCATTTCAAATACAGTTTCTGAACGTCATTTACATATAAAAAGTAACCCTGAACACCCTGAGTAGCTGGTTCAGGTGTGTTTGATTGGGATTGGAGCTGAACTCTGCAGAACGGTAGCACTACAGGAACAGGGCTGGCTACGCCTATTTTATGCAAACTACCTTCCACACCGCTGATGCATTTCACCCGATCCCGCACTTCCACGTTGTAGCCCTCAAAGGACATGAAGACCCCATCCGGGTGGTAAGGCTCCCTTTGGGCGTACACCCGTGAGTAACTGTGGGAGAACTCAAACCGTTCCATCCCATCATACTGCACCAGACGCCCGTAGACGTCAAAGTACCTTTCCACCCAGCTGAAAGGCAGATACACCTCACCCCTCTCCCTACGGCCTTTTATGATGACATCTTCATTGATAAGACAGTCAATCTGCTCGTAAGTGACTTCTTTGGATCCAGGCGGTGCTTCAGGGGCTTGCCCGTTCTCTTCGTCCTTCTCTGGGGTGGGTGCAAACTCCAGATGAGGTCTGATCTGTGTGGGTAGGTCTTTGTCACGGGAGCACTTGTTCCACAGCAGTACAGTGATGAGGGCAAACACAGCACAGATGACTATCAGAGTCTTGTGATTGATGCGAGCCACCAGACAGCGCATTGTCACATCACAGCCATGCAGTGATAGTGGAACATCTCAGGAAACCCTTAAGGTCCTGTTAGAGCGATTCAGGTGCAGCATCTGCGGACAGAGGTAAATATGGGTCCACCATTTTGTCATATACCTGGAATAACCACAATATATATCAAAATATAACATCTTACCATCAAGATCACTGGTATACTGAAGTCTTATGGTGAAGGCTTACACCTATAATAAATGTAAGTGTAAAATTAAACGTTAATGTATAGCTACATACCATCTAGAAGCAACTTGCATGGTCACATTATGAATGAGAAACAAATCCCGTTATTGAGCACTAATCCTTTCAGCACATACACAGGCGAATGATTATAAAATCTAATCGCATCACTCTAAATTGAAGCTGCGAGGGCTCATGTGATTTTGAATGCGAATGAGGGCGTTGAACAACATGAAGTGCTGTAAAACGGAATGAAAACATACTTACTCTCACATGAAACCAACGCACCGTCCGCTCGGGGTCTATGAAGGCATAATATAGAAGACGACAAAGAAAAATATATGAGGCGATTCCTCTCGCTCCAAATCTGCAACATAGTAGATAGATGCTACAGCTGTAGCTGATGCAGCACTGGCCAATGAGAGGAGACGGGCTTCCGTGGCAGCCAATTAAATGTCAGATTGGTGTGACATTAGTTGAATATTATGACTGATAATAAACGACTATTCTTGATTGTGGCAAGCTCACCTGCGTTTACTAATGTATTATATGTATATTATTTTATTTCTTTATTAACAAAATTTCTTTAAAAACATTTTATAATTATGTATTTATTTGATTATTATTATTATACATGTTAGAACAATACTAAGATTCGTTAAAAATAATGCAAAAAAAAAAAAAAAAATCGTCTGTGCAGAATCTTATTGAAATTTTGAATGATAAATAAAGTCCATATAGTGCTGCTTGTGTTGCGTTGCTGAACATAATCACAAGATGTCTCTGTAAACCAAGCGAATCCATGTCTGAGTCTGACGTTTATTTAGGAAATCAGGAACAGGGAACACAATGCGACAGGAATGTGCAACAGATTTCTATCTATTACAATCGCTAATGATTGCAAACGTTCTAACACTGAGAGAACAATAGCCTATATGTCTTTTATGGTAGATATCAAAGAACAGAGTTAAAAACACTTACACATACACGTGAATAGTACAATTAGTACAAGTAATTAAAAATCAACTATCACTATCACACACAAACAAAAAAAACAGCTGTGGATCATCCAGGTAACAGCACAGTATTAAGAATCAAGCATGTAAACTTTTGAATGGGGTCATTTTTATAAATTCAACTATTTTCTCTTGTGGACTAAACATCTTTTATGTGAAATATCTTACTCAGGTCAGTACTAAATAAAAAATAGCATGCATTTTGTATGATCCCTCGAATTTTGGTAAAATAATTAACATTTTGCAGATACTAGCGTATATAAACTCTTGAATGGGGTCATTTTTATAAATTCAACTATTATTTTCTCTTGTGGACTATATGTAAACATCTTTTATGTGAAATATCTTATTCAGGTTAGCACTAAATAAAGAATAACATTTTGTATGATCCATCTTATTTTGGTAAAATAATTAACATTTTGCAGACACTGCAAAGTGTATGTAAAATTTTGACCACAACTGTATTTGGTAATATTGTATGTAATATTTATTATTATTTTTATATTATTATGCCTTGGCAATGTAAACTGTTTATGTCATCAAAGCAGTTAAATTTTTTTTTTTACACCTTTCTCAAGTAACAGTTTTTCATTATTTGTATTTGCATCTTAGTAACTAATAATTCCTACTGTGTATTCTAGAATAAATTACGTCATACTGTTATTTACATGACAATTTTATATGACACCAACTGCAGAGACTATTCTCTTACTGGAGCTAAAACTAAAAAATAAATTAATAAAAATTTTATATGATGCATAATATCCAGAAAGGGCATTTCAAAAATCAATTAAAAAATAATAAATATAATAACAAAAAAATAAAAAAACTTATATAAGTTCATTAAAAGTGTTAAAAGGTTACTTACACAAACACTGCAAATAAATGAAAACATACAACAACGTGAGCTTTACAAAACGTACATCAGACACATCGGCAACATCAGATTGTCAGATGATTATTTCCTACTATTTGTTAGATTTCAAGCAAATGAAATATTATAAATTCTTCAAAAATGTTCTTTGTAGAAGTTGAAGCCGAACTGCTCACACTGGGCCTTGATGACTTTGGCCAGAGCAGGAGAACCGCAGTAAAACACATGAACCTTTCCTTTCTTTTCCTCAGACACCTTCTGGAAAACCTGAAAATGCATTTAAACATTGAGAATCAAAGATATTGGGGATAATAGAGTAGAGTAGAGTAGAGTAGAGTAGAGTAGAGTAGAGCAGAGTAGAGTAGAATAGAATAGAATAGAATAGAATAGAATAGAATAGAATAGAA
>NW_015554128.1:163240-164831 GCF_001515605.1 Sinocyclocheilus anshuiensis
AGAATAGAATAGAATAGAATAGAATAGAATAGAATAGAATAGCTTTTCATACCTTGGCCCAATCTGGTCTGCCTGGCTGTGTGCGTGTGCGAAGCCCAGTGATGGAATCTCTCTTCTCTTTCTTGGCCAGCAGGTCCAGAGCCATCTGCAGACCTATGGCCTTCATATCATTCTTACTGAGGGCTGATGTCATGTACATGTGCATCTCCAAAAACCGGCCTGAAAACATAAAAACAAGCATGATTGGCCATTTCAGTGCCAACCCTATTTCCCTCTTTCTTCGGTTCTCTCTTACCCTCTGGCTCTTCATCTGCCTGGTCCATCTCCAGCTTGGTCAAGAGACTCACAAACCACTCAAAGGACTTCTGATCTCGGTTGATCCAAATGAAGTCCACCTGCAGGAAGTTAGAAGACATTTACAAATCTCATGAGATCGAATTTGTTCATGTTTATTAGCTTTGATGCTATCTATACAATGTAAAAATGGTATGATCATTAAATCATAGCAACATGTTTTAATTTAGCCAATTTCAACTATGAGATTCAACAAGACAAGATTTAAAAAAAATGAGTTGAACTGACTTGTACAACCAGATTGATTACTTAATCATTTAAGACAGCATCTGAACTTAAAGGAATAGTTGTCGCAAAAATTAAAATTTTGCTGAAATAAATAAATACATATTTTTTCTCCTATTTATTCTAGTTTCCATTCGACTGATCACCACTCTCACCTTCCTCAGTTTCATTTCGTTGTCTTTGATGGTTTCACACCAGGAATAGTTGCAGTTGGGGTAGTTTTGCTTTCTCATGCGATAACTGGGAAAAAAAAGACAAAAATAAATGTTACATACAATTTTTAAAAATTTGCATGTGGTTTTTTTGATACAAAGAAAACTTTAAGTCTCACCGGCACATGATACTCTGCAAAATGGATGCAAAAGGAGTGATGCCGATTCCAGCACCAATAAGCACTGCATGTTCAGATGCAAAGATTTGTCGGGTTGGGGTGCCAAAAGGTCCGTCCACATAGCACTAACAAAAAAAACGCATTACCAAAAGTTTACAATTCCTTGTAAGACAATCACTTTGAATAAATGAGATTACATTTTCTGTAGAAGGGGTGAGTGGTTAGGAATCAAGTACCATGGAACTGGAGACATGAAAACAAATTACGTACCTTAATGTTACAATATCTGTGACTTTCACTTAATTTTGCTGTAAGCTGGAAGACAACAGAAAATAAGTCTGGCTAATGTGTATTTTACATATAATGGAACATATGTTCTGCTTTGTTCAGACAGAAACTCACTTCTCTTGTAGCCGGAGAGGCATCTCCCAGTTCTGCCTGGGCTGCTGGCTCACTGACGGGCTTCTGGGAGTTTGTTCGTGTTCCACTTGTCCGGTACATGGTCAGTTCAACAGCATCATCCTTATTAGACGCCACAGTTTTGTTGCAGCTTGTGGACTTGAAAATTTCATTCTACATGGAGCAGAGTTATATAGTTTACTAAAACTGAAACCATAAAAAAACATTTTCATTACTTGAGATAAAATAAATGTTAAATGAGAAGAAAAAAAAAAATAAAAA
>NW_015554128.1:164932-175558 GCF_001515605.1 Sinocyclocheilus anshuiensis
AAAAAAATATATATATATATATATAAAAATAAAATTAAAACTATAAACATAAAAATAAAAACTAATTCAAAATATTTGTGAAAACTATAATAGTACCTTAATGATACTAAAATAACACTGACATGGAGAAGAAGTGTAAATGTCTATTTTATTAAACTTGAAATTTGAAGTTCTTAATTTGCAATTTAAACTTGTCTTTCCGTAAGATTAAATGGCAATATTTTTTTTTTCCAAAAAATACCGGAGAGAAGCCCATTGATATAATAAAAGAAAATCATTAAATCTTGGTATTGTCAATGATGTGCTTACAAAATGACCCCGCCTATAAAGAACTGCATCAATAAAACCTCACAGCAATGAACTTCTGTCACTATGTGTTTAGATTGCAGCGCTCAGCCAGTGGATGATGTAGAAAAGCCAAGACCTGCGTTCTGCTCTCGTGGCGTCTGTTTCTCAGGCTAGTGCTGAGCCTCTTGTTGCTAATGGTTTGACTCTCCGGCTGTCTGAAATACTCGTACAGACGGGTTGTCCACTGGCCCATAGAACGAATATGGAGCCACAGCATATCTGTTTGTTAGAGGGAATAAGATTCAGCTTGGAAAGCTTTCATCACTGCAGACAGTTACATAGTTTATTTATTTCAAATGTTTTGTTTTGGTAAGAAAAATAAACTTGAAAGAGACTGTCTGAAAATAAATCTTAGATTTGTTGAAAACAAATGTCATTGTTTTAAACATTTACTTTTTTGTGTGCAAATTTTTTTGCTTTGTTGTTTTAAGACAGATTTTATTCATAGATTTGCTTAAAAAATCTTATTTTGTTAAACATTTGTTTTGTTGTGTAAAATACTTGTTCTGTTTTGTTATAAAAAAATGTTTTGCAAGAAAAATAAACTTAAGTCAAGACGAAATGTCTGAAAACAAGTCTCAGATTTGTTTAAAAAAAACAAAAATCTTATTGTTTTAAACATTTGCTTTGTTGTGTAATTTTTGTGTAAAACAACATTTTTTTTCTTTTGTTTTGTTAGAAATTTTTTTTTGTTTTGGTAAGAAAAATAAACACGTCAAGACAGACTGTCTGAAAACAAGTCTCAGATTCATTGAAAAAAAGTCTATTAAACATATTTGCTTTTGTTTGCATTAATTTATTTTGTTCCCTAAATATATATATACAGTGGGTACGGAAAGTATTCAGACCCCCTTAAATTTTTCACTCTTTGTTATATTGCAGCCATTTGCTAAAATCATTTAAGTTAATTTTTTTTCCTCATTAATGTACACACAGCACCCCATATTGACAGAAAAACACAGAATTGTTGAAATTTTTTGCAGATTTATTAAAAAAGAAAAACTGAAATATCACATGGTCCTAAGTATTCAGACCCTTTGCTGTGACACTCATATATTTAACTCTTTTTATTTACAGATGTTTAGATTGTTTTACTGCAAAAAAATAAAAATAAATCAAAAGCGTTGACAAAAAAGATATTTCTGCAATGCATTTTAATTGCATTTAAATGCACACACACACACACACAACTAAAATATAAACAAATCACTGCAATCTAATTGAAGTGTGCAAGAATAACATAACTGTATGCTTTATAGTTGTTTTACTTTGCTGCTCAGGAGCGCTGCTGATGGTAAACGGATGCCACTCGTACTTGGCGATAACGGGAATGTTTATATACACATAATCCCCCGGTTTGAAGTGAAAGAATGGAGGCCTCTTGATTACCAAATGTGTTACCTTCGAAACACAAATAAAAGGCAGTAGAGGTGAAGCTTTCAGCATGGATGACTAACTAAATGTTCCAGTAAACTAAATACACCAAAATATGTACATTGGCTCAGATTTTTACCTTTGAGGGCAATAAGTTGACTTCAACTATGTACAGCCCACCCATGCGGGACACTGCTATTCCAACAAGTTTCTCAATGAGGAACACCACTCCTGGCACCACAAACCATTTCCAAAAGTTCGCACAGTGTACGATCAACAGGGCCCAAACCCAGATGTAGGAAAGATGGGACCAGTAGAACACCTACACAAAAACAAACCCATTTCTTGAACATATTATGCTTTGACAAAACATATTTGAATGGTATTTGTTTGTTGGTACGCATGGCTGAAATAATGTGCTGCAATTTGCAAACAGGATTCTTTGCTAACTTGTTTTTAATGGTCTTGAAACAATCGTCTTTTTCAGCTCCATATTTTCCAAATCAACAGATATTCACAGAAGCGACCATGTGCACATTCTTGCTTCTCATAAATTCAATCAGCAAGCCATCACCTCAAAATGACCACTGCGTCTGACGAATGTGCTGGAACACACCACCATTAAGCAGATGAGAACCTGCAGAACGACGCCCGTGATGGAGGCGGTGCCATTGATCCAGCCAATCCCAGGACGGATGGTGAAAAGATACTCCCACAGCTGATACATACCATCAGTCTGAGACATTCGGGCTAAGAAAAGAGAGAAAGGGATATTGAGAAATATTCTTTATTAATATGTTGCTTTTATTACAGTATGTTACAAAGTCATATACTTTATACACTCAATTTAACCCTATAAAGCCTACAGTATCATATATGCAATCTATTATTTCAGGATGAATACTGGACTGAAGCAACTTAGGCTTACTTAATTATCCATGCATAATTTTTGATGTATTAAATATGATACATCAGGCTAGTAGAGTATTTAAATATAATCTTATTAAGACATTAATTATAATTTTGGGCGATAAACAGTGACAACTGATATGTATATGCATTTTATGTAAGTAGTCTGTTATACTGTTATTAAGACCTCATTGATTTACAATACAAACTATCAGAATTTCATCTTCATTTTTATTTTAATAATATAAATATCAGCAACTGTACCAAATTACACATTTTTGCATATTTAATTTTGGGCCTCTGAATAAAATTAAGGTGCTTTTTCTTTCTTGAGTATGAGCTCCATATTTTCATTTATTATTATTATTAATAAAAAATTATTCCATTAAAAAAAAGATTTTTTTTTGGCCTATTATTTCATATGTCAGGCATTACAGTTTAAGTAAGTAAATAATGACAGAAGTTTTATTACAGGTAATCAAAATTCATGTTTACTTCATGATTAGTTCAAGTTTACTTTTTTTGTCCATAGAATGAACGTCAATGGAGTCCAATGTTTTTGATACTATCCCTTTAAATTAATTAGACCATTTTTAACAAGTTTATTAAAGGTTACCAAAGTTTATGACGTGAGAACCAGTATGTACAATGCTGAAGATCAAGATGGCGTAGCCCACGATCTGATGCAGTAGAATGTTCTGGTCCAAAGGTAAGACCCTCAGCACCCAGGTGGCACGTAGCCACGTCAGACAGCGCCTCAACATCAGCACCTGCAAGACAAAACCTTGTCACTACAGGAAAATGAAGTATTAGATGAATCCATGAGTTCAACTCACCATAACCAAAGTGCAGTTGAGATTAAGACATTGGCCGCAGCCCTTGGCCACCATGAACCAGGGGCCTCCATGCGCATTCTTCAGCATCGCGATGATGAAGAGGAGCACATTCAGGAGGGCATACAGGCAGAGGAAGAGCAGCTTGCGGCTGTTGTTGTGCCAGTACGCCCGTGTCAGGTAACGAGGAGTCTTGCATTTCTTCTGCTCCAGATCGGGAGGTTTCAGCCAGTTGGCGGCACTGAGTGAAAACAGAGAAAGCAGTATTTTTTTTTTGGTAATAAATTTGGTACATTTTGGAGCATTTATGTTTGATTGCACAGCAGTAAGTTCTGGTTTTGGTAAAGAGTTACTAGCTTCGACGTGAATCATAACATTGCAAACTTTGATTCGAACCAAAACAATATTTGAAAATTGGACAAAAAGGTATTATGCAACAGCTTTAATGAGGGAAATAACTACAGTCCCAACTACAAGGCACTGCGAATTAAAAACGACAGACAAATATTAAATCACTGATTTAAAGATATTGTGTATACATATAGAAACAACATATTTTGTTTATTGCAAATATGTTTATAGATACAGATGTTTAAGTAGTTTGCGAGCAAAGATAGACTGACTATATCACATTATTTGCAGTGCTTTATGGGAGCGGATGGGCACTAAAGAGATATTTTGGCGCAATTTGCTTGTTTTGATTCTCGGACTGGTGGAGATTTCTTTGCAGAATCATGGGTAATGTATTTTTTTAACCAGGAATTTCACTGTTAAACATTCAGTAAGTTGAAATAATGCAGACTGAGGGCTTCAACAAAAGCACATACCATTGATTAATAACAATAGTTCACAGTAGGTCTGTCTTTAACAAAATGTATCATTAAAAATCAATAAGTTATTGACTGTAGCACCTATACATCTCTATGCCAGGGTGGTGACTGTCTTAATGAGAGAGTCTTTGAATCATTCATTCAACCGATATGTTCAAAAACATAGATTCATTTCGAAACAAAACAAGTTGTCTTTATGAGTGAGTCATTGATTCATTCACTCAAATGATTAAAAAACACTGATTCATTCAGGATCTAAACATGGGCTGTGTCCGAAATCGCCCCCTATACCCTCATTCACTATTCCCTACATTAGGTCACTAATTCAGTTCACTAGAAGGAGTGAATGAAAACGAGTGGTGAATTCGGACACTGAGTGCACCGGAAGGAATGCTGCTTTTGCATAGTTTGTGCTTGCTGTTTATTAATCATTTGAAACTAGCAAACTAGCAGCTCCAGTAGTAAGATTAAAGGATTTATCTTGAACTCTGTCACGGAAATTATGTATAAACCCTAATCAAACATTTAATAATCAATTTACAATGAATTTATACCTGTGTTGTACATTATGTTGTACGCCATGGATGAGCGCTTTGTAAAAATTAACGGATTGATTATTCAGCTGCGGGTGCCATCTTCTGGCGAGATGCGGGAATTCATTCGGCGCGTGACACTCACGGTGCATTATGGGCATTCTCTAGCCGTTGAGCGTGCACCAGTCGTACACTCGTTTTTGCAGTGCATTGTGGGATTGAATGAGTGCACTCGAGAACGTCCACTATGGTTTCGGACACCACTAAAAATGGCTGTTCCCTCAAATAGTGCCCTATTTAAGGGTATAGGGGGCGATTTCGGACACAGCCCATGGCAAAAAAAAAACCACTGATTCATTCAGGATCTAAACATGTTTTTATGAGTGAGTCATTGAATCATTCTGTCATTCAAAACACTCAGTCATTCATTAATTGGACACCGCTATTGTGTTGCTCAGACGTGCACAATGGTTGACTTTATTTGATACTATTTTCGTTGCCAAAGGAAAAATACACAAATTAACTGGCAAAACTGTATCCAAAATATAAGGTTACTCAGTAGCTATTAACTTCTTTCTCACTGAACTGTAGTATAAAAATATATTCGCAATTGTGCTCTTGATCAGAAAATCAGTCTTGTGATTTTGCATAATCATGTCTTACCTGATGGTAAGGTTCTCCATAACCTCAGGAAAGTTCTCCAGCTCTGCCTTCAGCTCTTCAAACGTGATAGTGCCGCTGTTATCTTTATCTGCAGATTCGAACAGCGCCAGCGTCAGGTCATCCAGCTTTTCCTCAGGAAGTGAGATCGCACTCTCACGCAGACAGGATTTCAGAACTGTACGTAACTCATCTGGGTCTATGGACCCACTGCCTACATGACAGGTCAACACAATAGCCTAATTGAATTAATGGTTTACCGCTGATTGTTTAACAAAGTGTAGGGTGTAACGCAAGTATGACATGTTCCTGGATCAACGTTGTTTTTGGCACAGCATTACAGTCAGCCAATTCTTTCAAAGTCCCTTTAAGGCATTCTACATTATTTGGTATTGTATAGTCTTTGATATTAATGATAGGACGGTTATGGTCCGTGTAAGTTAAGTGGAATGTTGTGCCAGGAACAGCAAGGTATAGGCCTATACATTAATACATCTCTCTCTCTTCACTCTTAAGTACTTTCAATTATAAGTCCTACTTTATTAGCATGATTGTGTTTACATACAATATCGCCAAATTAAGCCATAAACCAGTTTGCACACAATTTTTTAGCCCAATAAAGTTTTCCGTTTTTTTATTCCTTTCCAAATAAGAAATAAAATGGTCAAAATGTATGTGGACCAGGAACATATTCTACTTGCGTAAATCACTTTGTGCATTTAACTTGGCAATCAATTTCTTAAAGCATTTCAGAATAATAAAATATGCATTGTAAGACAAAAATGCATTATGGGAGCGCTTCTCAAACTCAGCTGTAGCCTAACTCTATTGTCAATATTCTGAGATTCACTGATTTTTTATTTATTTAAATTTTTTTTTGTCTTGTGCTAAAATTATGACAAATGTGGTTATTCATTAACAAGAGCTGTTAATACATTAATCGTGATTATTCTCCAGGATATTTTTTGTAGGTACTGTCACATGTTAATGCATTGTTGTTTTTTTTTAAAGAAAGAAAATATATAAATATGTAACAAAGATTTCATTTTCTTGATGCAGAATCTTAAACATTTAAACATTTTAAATCATATTATATTGTTTAATTCTTTAAGTAATTACTTACACTTGTTTTAAATTATTCTAGTTATAATTTTAATGTAATACCATTTACCACTGAATTCTAAAATGAAAGAGTAAAAGATGTACTGTACACCTTACCATCCACATCATAGACCTGGAAGAGGAAGCGTAGTTTGTCTGTCTCACTGCCATGGATCAGAAGATCTAAAGCCTCGAGAAGTTCATCCAGACTGATGGAGCTGCTGCCATCAGAGTCAAACAAGGCAAAGAACCTCTCCGCAAAAAAAGACTACAACAAATAACAGGAGAAAAAAGGTGATCATATTGAGATCTTTTCAGAATAAGATAATACATTAATATTATAAATGTTTCCATGATCAGAAACCTCACCTCTTTTACTTTCAGAGCTGTTTTAAACTCATCCAGGTCGATTTCTTTGTCGTCTCCTGCAATGCTCTCAAACTGCTTGGTGACCCATTCCAGCCAGCGTGAGTCTTCTTCTAGACTCATGTCTCTGCTCCACACAGTCCACACACACTGTATTAGCAGTATCAATTCATTAGACAAATGTATTCCCAATGTCCTCACAGAATCATATTTAGTCCATAACTACAGACATGTAAACAACATTTTGCGGGAAACATATATTTTTTCAGACAGTTGCAATGTACAGCATCAGGAGAGTGGTGGAACAGAAAGTCTGATAAATATAGATAGGAATAGTTTAGTAGATTAGCATAACCGTACGTGTAAATAATGGTTTAAATTAGAATAATTTATGTAGGTATGCATATAATGGTTTAAAAATAAACATTACTCACATTATTATTAAATAAATATTTTAAAGCACATAATGCAATTATATGTATATGTATGTATGTATGTATATATATATATATATATATATATATATGTGTGTGTGTGTGTGTGTATAGTGTTATGTATTTATAGATCAGTATATATTTGTGTATATATTTATATACAGTACATATAGCCTATATACACAAACATAGAAATAAACACACATACAGATAGATAGATAGATACACTCTTAAAAATGCTGGGTTAAATATAACCCAGCACTGGGTTAAAAAGGGACAAACGACAGATAGATAGATAGATAGATAGATAGATAGATAGATAGATAGAGCAAATGCAGCAATAATCTATCCTGGGTGTAACTACAAGTTTTACGCAGTGTCCCATTTAATCAAGAGAAATCATTACCTTTAGATGTAAATCTTCTTAGTCTTTGTCTCAAGTATTTCCTTTTGGTTTTTAATGAAAATGCTCTTACAGACAAAAATGTAAAAGATAAGGGGAGATTTTAATGCAGTCACAAGTTGTTGCTGTTGCAGCGAGTCCAGTTAATCACCTTTCCAAGGAAAAGAGAGAGAGAAATAGAGCCAGACATACAGAGGGAGGCTGGGCAGTATTGTTACAGACATTCAGTATCTGGTACACACAGCAGCAGCTGCCCCTGACATCCCTGCGCCTGCTGAGCGGCCCTCAGTATGACCCATACTACACTTTTCATCACTAGATCGCAGCTAAACACTAATAATAAGCTCCTTTCTGTCTACCATGTATTATGACTACTAAACTACTAAATTGGACAAAAAAGCACTATAAAAGCGGTCCATGTGACATTTATGCACTACTATATATTACAAGTCATCTGAAGTCATACTGTATGATAAATGTAAATTTGTATTCACTGAAAACTCTTCTTAAAACACTCATAACAAAGAAATATGAGTGTAAAAAGAATTTTTACAGAAGCAACATTTTACACATTTTATCCCAAATATGAACCAATGGACTTGATAGCAACACTAATTTAAACTAAAACGGATATGTTGAGTAAAAAATGCAAAAAGGAAACTGACCACGATCCACAAAAACAGTGTCTGTGGAAAGTCAAACATATACTGTATTTCACATGGTGGCGAGCCAAGGAACAAAGAACAACATCCTTCCATCTGTCAAAATCCCTCAGTGTCATGAGTTCAAAGACACTTCCTTTAAGACTGGACTGGTGGAAGTGTTTGATAGGCGTTTCAAAATCTGAATGAAAACAGTAACAGACTCTATTCTGCTGTCAACGGGTGTGAAAGTGGAAAAGAAACAAAACTGATATAACAAGACATTTATTGACATTTCACTCAGAAATGGAAAAATTGCATAAGGGTCAACAGATGGCAAAATACAACCAACTCTTACAGCAGAAGTGGAATATTTCACATCTTATAATGAACTTCATTCAAGGAAAGAAGCATTAAAGTGTGAGAACTATGCTGAAATGTGCACACATTTTAAATGCTCTATATAAATTCATCATAATGTATTGAATGTGAGGACAGTATCAGCAGGATGCCATCCTCTGTCACTCCAGCCTGACCCGTTTCCGTGGTGATGGGGGCGGGTCCAGCGCAAAGGCTGTTGGGGAAGAGGGGCGGGACTCTGGGATGTATTCCATACAGTATTTCTCAATGTATGGCCCAGCAATGTTCCACACCTGAATGCAACAGGCAAGAAACAATATGGGGTGAGAATACTAGTGTAAATTGTCTTGAATAATACATTTTAATACATTTAATAAATATACTGTATATCAGGCTTTCTCAACCCTGGTCCTCGAGGGCCACTGTCCTGCAAATGTTAGCTCCAACCCTAATCAAACACACCTGAACCAGCTAATTAAGCTGTTCAGGATTATTAGTAAGCTACAGGCAGGTGAGTTTGATCAAGGTTGGAGCAAAACTCTGCAGGACAGTGGCCCTCCAGGACCAGGGTTGAGAACCCCTGCTGTATATAGATGTATATATTTATATATAACATACATATACAAAAGTTTGGGGGTCATTACGATTTTTATTTAAAGAAATTAATACTTTTATTCAGCAAGGACGCATTAAAGTGATCAAAGTGACATTAAATACATTTATAATGTTACAAAAAGTTATTTCAAAATAAATGCAGTTCTTTTGAACTTTCTATTCATCAAAGAATCCTGGAAAAAAAGCATCAAGGTTTCCACAAAAATATTAAGCAGCAACTGTTTTCAAAACAAAACTGATACTAATAAGAAATGTTGCTTAAGCACCTAATCAGCATGTTATAATGATTTCTCAAGCATCATGTGACACTACATTTTTAAACTGTCATTTAAAACATAATTGAAGTACATGATTTATAAGCTATATTTACAAAAACTATAATGTACATGGTAATCTAATTAAGTAATCAAAGCTTTTTAAAAATCATATTAAAAAAAAAAAAATATTAGAAACAAAATGCTTTAAAAAATGATAATGTTAATTTGAAAAATTGCTAGGGTGTTCTGGGATGTTTCTAGGGGATTTCTGGATTTTTTCATCTGCTTTATGATCCACCAGGTAAGAAATATTAAATCTGGTTGTTTACAAAAGTAGTACCCTCATGTTTTGTAGCACCCATTCATGTCCGTAGCATAAACAGTGACACAGCAAAGGTTAATACTTTTGAGTCCAGGGTTTGTTTTCATAGTTATAGTGATGCAAATACTAAGAAACAGTGAAGCTTACCTTCTGGTCTACGAGTAGCCGGTGTACAGCTTCAATGTCTGGAGCCATGAATCTGTCTTTAATCCACGGCCTAGGGAAAAGATTTAAATAAATAAATATGAAGATAAAGATTAAAGAAGGTTTGCCAATTATTAACCTGATTGTTCAATATATTGGAGGTTTTAGAGTTAGTGTATCATCGTTTGACCTACTTTACTGTGGCACGCACAAGATCATACACTTTCTCCAATGGGGTCGTCGTACGTAGTGGGCGTAGAAACTCGATACCCTGACAGGCAGCTAACAACTCAATAGCTAGCACTGTAAGGATAAATAAAACAGACAAATTCAGGTTTGATATCTGAACAAATGACATATTCTGATATGTATTTGCAGATCAGTGGTCAGTAAACCAAAAAGTACAAAAATGACAAAATAAAAAGTGAAAAAAGTTTTAAAGTGAAGTGACGTGTGGCCCACTCAGACCCATATATATATATATATATATATTTTT
>NW_015554128.1:175568-182451 GCF_001515605.1 Sinocyclocheilus anshuiensis
TAGTTCAGCTTCAGTTGCTGGTCCCCACTGACTTCCATAGCATGAAAAAAAACCACTATGCAAGTCAATGGGACCAGATATGAATAAGATCATACAAATTAGCCACAAATTCGCTAAAACGTAAACTAGTTACAAATTTGCCATGAGACTGTTGGAAAATATTAAGTACCATTACAAACACTTTTTAAAATTTTTTATTTTTTTAATTAACAATCATTTTTAATTTAATTAAAAAACATTTAATTGTACATTTTGTACAGTTCTTTTCTTCTAAAAATCATGCATTTTTGTAAACATGATTTTTAGAAGAAAAGAACTGTACAAAATGTACAATTAAATGTTTTTTAATTAAATTAAAAATGATTGTTAATTAAAAAAATAAAATAAAATAAAAATAAGCAAGCAAGCAGGTCCACCCCTAAATCCAACCATACAGTGGGCGTAAGTAGTATGAAAATGTATGAATGAGATTATGAAATTTGCCACTAATTCGCTATAACATAAACTAGTTACGACTTGCCAAGAGATTCTGTTGGAAAATATTAAGTACTACTACAATTTGTGCTCTTGTGCCTTGGTAATCCAATAGGGGCACCATTATAGTAACAATTTTAGCTAAATTGAACAGTGGATGATGTCAATGGGTAAATGGCAGGCTGATATCAGGTTTTGAACCTTGCTCGACGTGCTCGACCACTCTGAGGGCTTTACGTGCGGCCCAGCCTCCCATGGACACGTGGTCCTCCGTGGCTGCACTAGTGGACAGGGAGTCAATAGAGGAGGGGTGGCAAAGCACTTTGTTCTCTGAAACTGCAGAAAGAAACGTATCTGTTTTAGTTAATGATCAACATGTCAAAATTAAACCTTCTAGTATTTGGTTAAGGAAAGTTATTCTCTCTTGAACTTTGTGATGCTAACCAAGAGCCGCAGCAGTGCAGTGTGCGATCATGAATCCAGAGTTCAGGCCTCCCTCGTTGACCAGGAATGCAGGCAGCTCACTGAGAGCGGGATTGCAGAGACGTTCAATGCGTCTCTCACTGATGGAAGCCAACTCGTGCACCCCGATCGCCAAATAGTCAAGAGCCTAAGAATGGAAGGAGCGAATCAGCAGAGACGTCGCCCGAAACGTTTTGCTAAATAAACACTATTATGGCGAGATTAAATACCTTTGCTGGATATTCTCCATGGAAGTTTCCACCAGATATGGTCTCACCTCTTTCTGCAAACACCATCTAACTTACAGTAAAGGCCAAAAGTACAGAACTAAAGAGACTGGTGTAGTTATGGCATTGACCAGCTAATCAGCCAAACCTTGACACCAAACGGATTCTCAGGAGGAACAAAAAAAGTCTCCAGAAGTCGTTCATTTTCAGTAAGTGTTGGTGATTTGAGGTCACATGACCAACAGACACTGCTGGTACTGCAACACAAGTTCAAGCTACAAAACTGTAAAAAGGATATAGGATTATCCGTGGCACTGTTGATTTCTGTATTAATGATTTTCTTGACAAACTCAATTGTGTCATTAACGACTCCATGGACCTGCAATATTTAAGGCAAAATGCATTAAACTGTAGTTCACTTGAGCAAGCCAGCTTTTATTTTTAGATTTGCTGCTTTCATTTTCATTTTTGTTTAACTTATTGCAATTTTGTTATGTGCTTTTCTAACTTATTTTAGTTTTACTAGGTTTATTTTTATTTAAAGTACATTTTTCTTTCCAGTTAATGCACACATTTAAAGCAAACTGAATTAGACTATAGTTCGCACATTTGTCAAAGTTTTTTATTTTATATTTCCAGTTAAGTAATTTTCACGAAATGTTTTTTAAATATTACTATTTAGGTTTAAATCATTTTTATTTTTATTTCAGTTTTAGTTTTTATTTATTATTTCCAGTTAGTAATTTTAGTGCTTCAACTTAAACTTATTTCAATTAGTTGTAAAGGCAACATTTTTTAAGTTTTTCATCTAATATTTATATTTTATTTCAGTTTTATTTTAATGAACTATTATTGTTAATTAACTATTCGTTATTAAATCTTATGTTACCTGTGGACAACAGCGCATGGTGTAGGCATCTTGAACCCTGTCACAAAACCGATGGCTCTCTGCAATTATCGAAAAACGCAAGAGTGGTTATCACCAAATGGTTAAATATGGGCTTTAATGGAGCATACGAGCACTGCAGGATTCACCTGCAATTTCAGACGGGTGGTGATCAGAGTCTAACAGGGATCGGAAGCGCAAGGCCACTTCCTTCTGTCCCGGATGAGGTCGCAGTTCATGAATATCTGTAAGAAAATTTGTTTTTTCATTAAACTGGTCTACTTCCCATTGCATAACCAAAAACGTGTGCTCAGAGAATTGGTGCATGTCTGCATTTGTGACAGGGACTGTGACTTTATATGTGAGGCAATATGTTTTGTCTGACAAGTCTGAACGTTTACTGCAGTGTTTAAAGTTTCTGTCTGCAGAACTGAGAACAGCGTCTAAATACGTCGGCTCACATCCAGCACATCAATCACTTGCTTACACGAGCTCACCACTATCAAAGGCTTTGGTGGTCCCCTTGAGGACTTCCAGGGTCAGGGCAGCGATGATGTCAACCTGCCGGGCGATGGCCTCGGCTCTCTCCACGGCCTCTGCTCCCAAAGAAGTGATCATCTGAGTCCCATTGATCAGAGCCAGCCCCTGCAGACAGAGATAAACATAACCAACACTTTTATCTTTTATCACAGAACAATAGTACTGAACCACTGATCTGTCAGTCAGTCAATCTATTTATTAATCTATTTGCTCTCTATCTATCACCACCTAACAACCCATTCAGAACAGAACTGCTGAGCAACCACGTTCTAGCACACAAATATAGCTTATAAAATCTTTCTTCTCTAGTTTGGAACTTTGCTATACAATAAAAATGACTTGTTCTAAAGGTTACAGTGGGTTCTAAGAGGGGCTCCACTGTTAAAATGGACCAGGCAGGTCAAGGACACACATTTCTGACCCACAAAACAGCTCTAAGTCAACAGCGATAAACATATTGACTGCACAATGGGGGAATTAGCCGTACCTCCTTTGGCTTCAGAGATATGGGCTTCAGACCATGTGCTTCCAAAACCTGCGGGCAATACAAAGGTCAAATGTAACTTTAAAGGCTAAACGAGGAGTAAATGTGTTTATGCATTGCTTGCATTATCATTAGGACAAAGATCTGCAACCAAAGCACCCAATGAGTATGTACTCACGTATTTGGCATCCGCCCAGCCGCTCTTGGGCGACCACATCTTGCCTTCTCCCATGAGGCCAAGGGCGAGGTGAGAAAGAGGGGCGAGATCTCCGCTCGCACCCACCGTACCCTTCTCCGGGACGTACGATAAACAGGAGGCTGGTAAGAGAAACGAAAGAAAACGGTAAAGTATCAGCTTTGGTAAAACTCTTTTGAGGGAGAAATTCAAAGAAACCTTTTGCTAATATTATTTCAAAGACGCGGCAACTAACATGAAAGTATTCTTTGAAATGGCACACCATGTTTCATATGCTGTGCCAAAGAAACCAAAAACCCCAAGAGTACTCTCTTCAGTTATAAAATAATGAGGGATGCATTAATGTACCATTGAAGGCCTGGATCATGCGGTGCAGCGTCTCCAGTGAAACCCCGCTGTACCCTTTGGCCAAAACATTGATCCTCAGTGCGAGCAGCATTCGAGTTCTTTCAGGACTTAAAGGGCTTCCCAGACCTACAGTGACATATAATCAAAAATAATAATATAGTACACAGAATTAAAAATTGGTTCAATAATGTCAATTCATCGCAAGAATATTTTTTATGATGCGTAAATATCTTAGAAATGTCATACAAAAACATATGCAGAAACGTATTCATATACCGGTCAAAAGTTTGGAAGCATTATGATTTTTGTTTATGTTTTTGAAGGAACTCTTTTCTGCTCACCAAGGCTATATTTATGTGATCAAAAATACAGTAAAAACAGTAATATTGTGAAATATTATTAAAATTTCAAATCACTGTTTTCTATTTGAATATGTTTAAAAATACATTTTATTCCTCTGTTTTTTCCGGTCTTCAGTGTCACATGATCCTTCAGAAATAATTTATACTGTAATATTTATACTGTTTTTACTGTATTTAAGAGACTTCTCAAAAACATTTAAAAAAAATCCTAATTATTCCAGCCTTTTAACTGGTAGTGTATATTTCATTTGACTAAAATATGTCACACCTGAGGAGTGTGAGCGCAGAAGATTTTCCTGAAGCTCCCTGAAAGACAGAAAAATGTGAGTTAAAATAATTGTTAATTTAAATGCAAAAGGTTTCAGGAGTAAAAAATTTAAAATATATATATACTTGAGCTTGCTGACTGGGATGACAGTCCGAGCAAATTTACCAAACCCTGTAGTGATGCCATAGACAACTAGAACATGAAAAAGAAAATACTGATGTTGGTCAAACTTATTAAAGCCCACACTATTCAATAGTAAATATGTGCTGTTTTGCACTACATTTTTACATTTTCAGAAGAAATAGTTGTGCAAGTCGAAAAGATTTTTTTGCGACATTTTATCATCTGTACACTTAAAAATAAAGGTTCTTTATTGACATCTATGGCTCCATGAAGAACCTTTAACATCCATGGAACCTTTCCATTCCACAAAAGGTTCTTTAGATTATGAATTTTTTCTTTATACTAAGAAAAATGGTTATATTAAGAACTATTCACTGAAAGGTTCTTTGAGGAACCAGAAAGGTTCTTCTATGGCGTTGCTGTGAAAATCTCTTTTTGGAACTTTTATTTTTAAGAAAAGGCTAAAACAAATCAGAAGTTTGATCACTTACAAAAGAAACCACACATATGTCCTTTATGTAAGCGGATGTCATGCTCACCTTTGTTTTCTTTCACAATGGTGTCCAGAAGCTCTCTCGATTGCACAACCTTTTGCTCAGCCTCTGGGGTCAACTGAGGGTCAGATAACAGTGCTAATGCATTTCCATTGAGAAATATTGTTTATAAATGTAAAATCTTCACAGTCCACCATAAACCCACTTACCTTAATCTTATACAGGCCTTTCCCTAAATTCACTAGATCAGTTGAGGTCAGGCTGTTCCCATCTAGAGAAATGTACTAAAAACAGACCGCTGTCATTAATAATGTAGTACTGATGAGAGTAAAAATGCTGTATATTTAGTAGAGATATTTCATACTTACTTGCTCAGGTTCTCTGT
Organism: Sinocyclocheilus anshuiensis; assembly: GCF_001515605.1. Classification (NCBI taxonomy): domain Eukaryota; kingdom Metazoa; phylum Chordata; class Actinopteri; order Cypriniformes; family Cyprinidae; genus Sinocyclocheilus; species Sinocyclocheilus anshuiensis. The sequence continues at coordinate 180,818 of NW_015554128.1, forward strand.
ATGCTCTTGTTCTGTTTTTAACATTCACATTAAGGATATTTTCAGAGTTGTTAAAGTTTACACATGAACTGAATAGCTAAAAGCTGTTGAGAGACTTTCCAAAAGATATAACAATCATTTACATGCAAGTCTGTATTTTGTCAAAAAAGAAACTAATGATTCCAAATGCGAGACTAGGTGGAATGTTATATACGTGATGAAGTAGAAGGTTTATATATATATATATATATATATATATATATATATATATATATTTATAAATGAGCACTGTCAGTTTATCAGTTTAATGCATTGTTTTAGTGCAATCAATTTCAAAAACGCTATACAGTGCACCAAAAAAAATAAGAAAATTGTATTTAAAATTAATTAAAATAAGATGGATTTTTTTTTTCTCATCAAAGAAATGAAGTGTTAAGTACAACTTTCCAGGTCCGTATTTTATATAATGTCTTTAAATGATCTTACTTGTGGGGTTTTCTCAGCAAAAAGTGATGTGATTATTTGCAACTACTTTGATTAATTACTTGGCACACAATATACTTTATTCCATTAAAACATGATGATTGTCAATATAAAGATACAGATGTGACGTCCCAGGCTGACTTGGAATGAAATCTTGTGACATGGTGTCCCCTTCAATAGCTGAAGATAACAGTAAAATAACATGTTATTGACTCATCTTGCAATACAAGATTCAGTATTTGTGGTAAACAGTCTCCAAAGAACAATCTGTCCAAAGCCAGCCAAGAACTGAACGATTGATCACTCTCTCAACAAACACTGAACAAGTAAGCCATATTTGTAACTTTACCAAGTTCAACAAAGTCATTATCCTCAAGCACATCTTCTATGGTATCGTCACTGTCCAGCAAGCCCAATCCCTGACATCTTCTGACCACAAAACATACATCTTTGATATGCTGGATCCCTCCATTGTCGGGTTTGTTCTTGATGTATCGCTTGAGAGCTTCAAAACCCAACCATTTAATGCTGCAGGTGGCATCTTTGCATGGAACAGTTAGCCACTCGTCCCGAACGTGGACTGTGAAACGAGGCATCACGTTGGACTGAACAACCACAGGCCGAGGAGTGCGATCAGCAATGCAGATTGCTTCACTAGGTGGTGTACACAAAACGCAATGGACCAATCAAAAACTGTTCTGTGGACCCCTCCTTTATCACAGAAGACAGAGTACATGGTGCTGTTTGAATACGTTATCTCTGCACCAAAGGTTCTGTGTTACAATACACTTGTCAAAAAGACTAGAATCTATCAGTCAACAGACTGTACAATTTTGGCATCAACAACAGAAATAAACATACATTGCAAAAAAAATATATATTTTGTTTACAAATTTAATATTATTTAACACAGAATCACTGTAATTGTTATACTGATAATAACATATAATTTGGTAAATATTTATATTAAATTAGAAAATTGCTTCTATCTATAATCTATCTATCTGTTATTTTTTTTCCTAATTTAAATATAAAATGCAATATATATAAAGATATAGAGAGATGGAGACAGAACGATAGAACGATAAATAGACAGACAGACAGACAGATAGAACTATAGACAGACAGACAGACAGACAGATAGACAGACAGATAGACAGACAGACAGACAG
>NW_015554128.1:182892-188041 GCF_001515605.1 Sinocyclocheilus anshuiensis
TAGATAGATAGATAGATAGATAGATAGATAGATAGATAGATAGATAGACAGACAGATAGACAGATAGACAGATAGATAGATAGATAGAACTATAGATAGATAGATAGACAGACTGATAGAACGCTACATAGACAGACAGACAGATAGATAGATAGATAGATAGATAGACAGACAGACAGACAGATAGACAGATAGATAGATAGATAGATAGATAGATAGATAGATAGATAGATAGATAGATAGATAGATAGATAGATAGATAGATAGATAGATAGATAGATAGATAGATAGATAGATAGATAGATAGATAGATAGATAGATAGATAGATAGATAGATAGATAGATAGATAGATAGATAGATAGATAGATAGATAGATAGATAGATAGATAGATAGATAGATAGATAGATAGATAGATAGATAGATAGATAGATAGATAGATAGATAGATAGATAGATAGATAGATAGATAGATAGATAGATAGATAGATAGATAGATAGATAGATAGATAGATAGATAGATAGATAGATAGATAGATAGATAGATAGATAGATAGATAGATAGATAGATAGATAGATAGATAGATAGATAGATAGATAGATAGATAGATAGATAGATAGATAGATAGATAGATAGATAGATAGATAGATAGATAGATAGATAGACAGACAGACAGACAGACAGATAGATAGATAGAACGATAGATAGATAGATAGATAGATAGATAGATAGATAACTCCCTTAAAAATGGGCTGCTTGTGAGATGCATGTGAAAATGTTTGCGTCAAATTTTCTGCATAGCAGGTATATTTACTTTTATGTTAAAATAAATTAATCTTCTGCAATGCTGAACTGTATAAAACCATGTCAATATTTGGGCTAAAGGCTAGACATGACAGTTTTGGGCCAACTGTGGGGTGTTACAGCTGCTTAAATGTGCAAGTTAAATGTCCCACAATGAGGAAAAACACAATGCTAATTCACGTTAAAATTTAAAATTTTTGTACTTTTTCCCCAAATAAATTCATTAATTTATGTTGTTTCAATCCTTTTTGAGACAGCTTTCAATAAAGAAACAGGTCATTCTAGACAGTTGGCGCTCCCTCCAGGACAGACAGTGAATGAGCGTGGCTGTTGGCACTATCAGTCCTAAACTAATATTATTTGCATTTTTAATGAATTCAGTGACCAAAATACCCTGACAACAAAGATTCAATAACTATTTAATGTCTATATTGAGCTTCCACAAAGTCTACAATGCATCAGCAACTTCAAAGATTATCCAGTGACACAGCCTTGACTCTGAGGGACAGGAAAAGGCGGCAATTTTGGCATGTTTACGACTGTCCGGTGACAGTGAGGAATATTTTAAGCAGGCAAGTGCGACATATTCTGGCAGCATCTTCAAAACTCTTCTCTCTGTCATCCATTCAAACACATACACACACACACACACTGTATGTCTTTTTCGAAGTCTTTCCTTTACATATTCTCACATCTCAGTTTCTCCAGGCCCCAGACTCTCTAAAACAGGCCCTCACAATTTCATCATTCACTATGTCCTGCTGTTGGCTAGACTCCAACTAAAAAAAAAAAACCCTAAGTAAACACAGAACCGCAGACGTTTGCTCCAGCCTGGGGCATGAGGCATGAGAGGAGCCCCTTGTGTTGGATCACACCCCTCAGGTGCAAAGCACTCTACATATTTTAAAGCTCTGGGGCCAGAAACATGTCTTGAAATCATTTGCTGAAATGTTCGTATTTTCATAAGGGGGAATATTATTTAGGGTTAGAATATTATTGGGGTTGGACATAAAGGGAAACGTAAAGTGTAAAATAAGGTAGTTGGGTACAATTAAGACTTTGGTATCAGAAAGCAAATTAAGACAACAGATGACAATGCATTTGTGGCATGATGTTAATTATCACAAAAATGAATTTAGACTCGACCCTCCTTTTCTTAAAAAAACTAAAATCTGATCTGGCTTACAGTGAGGCACTTGGCACTTCATAGAAGTGAATACTATAGTATAGCTACAAGATCTCAATAATATGTGCTTTAACATGTTTTTAATGTGAAAACCACTTTGTAAAGATCCAGTTTTACAACTTAGCTGCCATGACAACATAATGCCTACAATCAAAAAAAAAAAAAAAAAGATGAGAACAACTTTACAGCTTAAAGAATACAAGTTTTAACAGAAGAATTAATGTAAATGCTTTTATAAAATTACAAGCTTCACATTTCTGCATTTACACCCTACAGATATTGGCCTTATTCATTTCCATTCCAAGTACCTCACCATAAGGTTGTAAAGGTTGTAAATAAATGTTGTTTTGTAAATTATAAATAATATTCAGTTTCAAAAGTACAGCCACAAGATGTAAACAATATGTGTGTTAACATGATTTGTTTTTGTGAAAAATCACTTACTGATATTGTATGTGTAAACTTATAGCCAATTTTACAATTATGTTTCTACATAATGGCTATATCCATAAACTGACTGTAAAATGACAACTTTATAGCTTGAATAATACACGTTTTAACAGAAAAATTAATGTAAATGCATTTTTAAAATGATAAATTTCCTATTTCTGCATGTAAACCTTCCAAAGAATTTCCATTGTAAGTGCCAGCCTCACTGCAATCTCATTTTTTTGTAAAGAAAACACATTTTTTTTTGCTAATTAAGATAATGCCACATCATGAAAATATGTTAACATGATTTTAATGTGAAAATCACTTACTAACCTAAAACCCTAAACCACTTTGACACAATGATGAGAATTAAAAGTTCAAAAATTAAGTTATATCCAATTTTACAATTTGCATTGCCATAACAACATAACACCTAAACAACTGTAAAAATTATGACACGTTTATAGCTCAAACAATACACAAGTTTCAACAACAGAATTAATGTAAGTGCTTTTATAAAAATTATAAGCTTCACATTTCTGATTTTAATACTTCCAAAAATTGGCCCCAATCACTTCCATTGCAAGTTCCCCACCATAACCTCTTTTTTTTTGTAAAGAAAACAATGTATTCTTAAAAATAAATAAATATTCTAGTCAACATTATGCCACAAAATACCTTTACAATAAGGTTCATTAGTTAACATTAATTAACACATTAACAGTATTTATTAATCCTGGTTAACGTTAATTAACAAAAACACAACTGTTGATTGTTAGTTCATGTTAGATTAAGTCCATTCATTAATATTAACAAATAAAACAGTGAATTTTAATAATGTATTAGTAAATGTTGCAATTAATATGAACTGAGATTAATAAAGTCGTTACAAGCAATTTTCATAGCTAGTTTATGTTAAATAATGTAGTTAACGAACAAATATGGAACCTTATTGTTACCCATATTCCTTAAAAAAAAAAAAAAGTGTTATTAATACATTTCCAATGCAGTGATGTCTTGCCAAAAAACGTCATTAGGCCCAAAAAAACACTGCACCCTTCCCATGTCATATCTTCGTTTCAAGTGAGATCCTGCAGAGCTCGATCCCTGCCACCTTTCCTTTCTGGTGCCACCCCCACCTCAAAAACAACACGTTCCCAAGACTCCACCCCTCCTTCACCCTCCTGGTCAAATTCCATTCACTGCTCTCACCACCACAAGCCCAATCCCCAATCTCAGGCAGGACGTCCCTGAGAACATCAGTAGCTTTTTCTTTGCTCTTGCACGGCTAAATCTAAAAATGTCCTGGATGCGACCTCTTCTTCTCACCTGTCTCGTTGTTTTGTCCGTCATCACCTGTGAGTAACCAGACCGTGGTTTATTGTGCTGACCAAGGGAAGTGTTGATTTACCAATGTGGGGAACCATATAGTCCCTGGAAAGGGTAGCAAATCTTTTGGACTTACCTCAGCTGTGTTTCCTCTGTTACAGTGTTCCATGGAGCCGACAGCGCCGCTGTGTCAGATAAGAAGGCAGCCAGTCCTCAAGGTGACCAAAGACCTTCACAATGTTGCTGTAGATCTTTGTCAAGAGTTTCTACCCCTCATCAATGTTCTTCTTCACCAAAGGTGCACTAAGGAAGATCTTCATGCCAGAGGCAGATGCCTCCAGCTTCTTCAAACGGCGAGGAAAGAGGGCTGTGAAAACTCAAGATGAGATAAACGGTGAGGCTATAAATTGTGCTTATGTGAAAACTCCTTATGTCAATTCAAGCGCAACCCCTTGAGCAACTGTCAACTACAATGGACAATCCAGAACATTTGATTTAGAGAGACTGAGTACAAATGGGGTTTTTATATGAATAATAATACAAAATAAAAATGTATATATATATAAACGCTAGCATTCAAATGTCAGATTTGGAAAGAAATCACTTATTTTATTCAGCAAGGATGCATTCAACTGATCCAAAGTGACAGTAAATACATTTATAATGTTACCAAAAAAATTAATGCAGTTTTAGTGACCAAAAGAGAATTCATTCAAAAAACATTACAAAAATCTTACTGACCACAAACTACTAAACCAAAAAAAAAAAAAGTCACAATTTGAAGTAAATTGTCATCAATCACGTCACTTTTGTGGCTTCTAGGACTGTTTGGTCAGGTTTGCTAGTGTAAAACAGCAAATAAAGAGCCCTTTTAGTCGTGGCTAGTACTGGCCACACAGGTGCTGCGTTTTGAGCCAGCTGAGGAATGTAAAGGCGGCGAACCGCAGCACATAGCAGGAACCACAGGGCAGTCTGGAGAAAACCAGCCTTCAGTCTTCAACTCCTGCCAGTGCCGGAGGAGGGGCTCTGCTGTTTTTTCAAGCCTTTCATTTGGCTTAGACCTGGTCTGAGATTGTTAGTTTATGGTTATGGGCTCACCAAAAATAATGTTTGACTCACCTGTGGGAATTCAAGACTGTGTATTCAAATGGTGAGGAGAGGATCTGGACAAGAGAATTTTCTTGAATCATAAATAGCTTTTTTTGGACTTACAATAAAATAATATTAATTAGTATGCAGCTTTGGGGGTTTATAATTCGCTGCTGCTGTCACACCAAATCAGGTGATCCTATTAGCCTACACTCTAAAAAATGCTGGGTTAAATACAACCCAGTGCTGGGTATAATAGGGACAAACCCAACAATTGGGTTGTTTTGACCCAGCGGTTGGGTTAAATGTT
>NW_015554128.1:188091-224661 GCF_001515605.1 Sinocyclocheilus anshuiensis
CCCAGCGGTTGGGTTACTACCCAGAAGGTTGGGTTAAACATTTAACCCAACCGCTGGGTCAAAACAGCCCAATTGCTGGGTTTGTCCCTATTTTACCCAGCACTGGGTTGTATTTAACCCAGCATTTTTTAGAGTGTATGTAATACAAACAGTGATGTAATCACAAACAGCCTTTCCTTATGAATAGTGAAACTGAACTGTGTATTTTATATCATGAAGTGAGGATAAATCGTATTTAGTTAAAATATGGTATAATAAAAATATGATACAACAAAAAAAAAACATGTTAAAAGCTCTTCTGAATCTTATCATTAGCATATTAGCATATTTCTCTTTTTATTTCTTTCTCTTTTTCTTCCTCTCACATTTTGTTGTCTTATTAGCTGAGCAGAGACAGAGGCTAGCTGCAGATGAGAGAAGGAGGGAGTATCATGAGGAACAGAGGAATGAGTTTGAGAGTTACGCTGAAGAGGAGCACGACGGTGAGTCTACACAGCGAGGAAACTCAAATCACTCACCTTGGCGGCCATATTGGATCAAGCAGCGCTAGTAGCGTTCTGAGATCATTCACCCAAGTAAACAGGATTACGCATGAACTTAGCTGAACCTTGTAGGGTTTTACAAAACAGGTTTACCAAATCTAATTAAGAACAAAAAAAAAAAAGATTATATGACTTAAAACTTATTATAAATAAATATAACACATATTAAAAATAGAATGAATTATATATTATATTTAATTTTAACTACATTTTTAATTAATTTTAAGGTTACTTTTCATGTTTCATGTCACGTAAATACATTTCACGCCCAACTTATTTATTTGTACTGGCTTTTCTTTAGGCATGATTACAACATTTCATTATGCATTCAGTTATTTTGTGATAGATTGATTTGTTTCATATTGTTTTATTTCAAGGTGCTTTTAATTTCGTATTTCACGAGGTTTTTAATTTTAAGGCATACTTAATTTCAGGAGGTATTTCATGTCTTTAATAAATACATTTGTTTATTTACTTATGCTTTTATTTTAATGTTCATTTATTTATTGTAATATTCCATGCCGTATTTAATCATTTCAAAGTTTTACTATTTTTTTTATAAAAATCATTTTTAGTTTAATTTATACAATTCTGCCATTATTTATTCTAATATTGTTTTAACATCTTGCCTACACTTTTAAATATAATGGGAACAAAATAGACTGAAAGGATTATCTATAAATAGTTTATATAATAGAATAGGCTATTTTCATATTCAGTTATCATATGTAACATGATACAACACTAACAGCATGTAATAAACCTTTATTTAAATATGTCTGCCTTTAATGTTTATACAGTATACATGCTAATCATGTACATGGTCATGTTATTGCAGTATAGCATCAAATATTTACACATATTATATCTGGTACTCTGTAGGCCTGTGTGTAAATATCTGAATACAGAGTTAAAATCAAAATTCCTTAATTTTTACTCTCCTCCAGAGCAAGACGAGCACACCAGAGAGAAGACAGAGCAGTGGAGAGAGTTTCACTACGACGGCCTTGACCCATCTTATGAGTACAACCGACACACGGTCTAAAACAGAGGATAACTACAGGAGAACGGGTAGAGAGCTTTACAGTACTTTACAGCATATTTCTGTAAAGGCGTTTTGGCACAATGTCTGCAGTAAACAAGCACACAATAGCGCAAAAGAACGTAGCCTTATATGTGTATTCATGCATGCAGAACGTATGTAATCCATGTATAATAGTTCTCTAAAAAGATGTACATTTATTCATAGGCTTTTATAACCCTTACTGTACTAATAACTCGCCAGTTGTTATTTTTATGGCTAGTTTAAAATGTATTGTACATTTCGTCACACACTATACACTCTAAAAAATGCTGGGTTAAATACAACCCAGTGCTGGGTAAAATAGGGACAAACCCAGCAATTGGGTTGTTTTGACCCAGCGGTTGGGTTACTACTCAGAAGGTTGGGTTAAACATTTAACCCAACCGCTGGGCCAAAACAACCCAATTGCTGGGTTTGTCCCTATTTTACCCAGCACTGGGTTGTATTTAACCCAGCATTTTTTAGAGTGTAGTGACAAAAGTCATTGCACAAGTTACAGAAAATCTGTAACAGTCTTTTTAATGAGTATTATTTTTCATAGAATTTAACCCGATTTTTATTCGTTTTGTGCTGGGATAATGTAAAGTGCTACATTTAATACAAATAATATTTGCAGTCTAAGCAAACATGTAAATCTTCGTAACAGTTCTTTTAGTTTTGAATGAGTCTGGACAACAATAAAACTAGTGTTTGTTATCTTGGTCTTTAATGACAATTTGAAACCATACACTCACCACAGAACAAATCTACTAAAGAGAAAACACTGCTTACATCATTTCTGCGCCCTGAATGAAATAACCAGCACTCAGCTGCTAAATTCAGAGGACCGGTATGAAGACATGCAAGATTGAGAGCAGAAACTGTTTGAATCTCTCACGGTCGTATATCAGTGGACACAGCATATCAAAACGGCTTCAGCTAAACTGGAAAACTGCAATGTTTGCATTCGTACACTGGACAATGTGTGAAATTCTAGTCGTTTTTCGCTTCACTGAAACACAAAATCAGCAAATACAAATAACCGTCACTGAAGCTGGTACTTTTCCTATCGAGCTGTGATAAAACAAACACGTTATTGGTCAAGCGTTCATCAATCTTCTCATTAAACACAATTAAAAGAACAAAATCATGATAACAGTTTGCATTACAGTGTCTTTATTACATATCTTTAATAATAATGTACTATTAATAGTAATTTGAGTGGCAATAGCAATAAATACTTGAATTTACACAGCGCAACATAATCACTGCAATGTAAAGTGTGACCAAGAGTCGTTTTAAAAAAGCAAAGCTTACAAAATAAATCCAAAACATACACAAAACACTTTTAAAAAGTGCTTTTCGCCACCCTTTCATACCTCCAAAAACATTTGACACACAAATCACTCCAGATTCTTTCACTGATATTAACAAATTGATGATAAAACCATTAAACTGCACATTTCCATTTGTTTATGCAATATTCACATCCTTCATTCACTCATTAATAAATGCCAGATGCACCCAGGAACGAATTTCAAATGCATACATATTGGATGACAGTAAACATGGCTATTGGTTTAAAGGTGACATATCATGAAAATCTGACTTTTCCAGGTTGTGTGTTTTTAACGTAAACCTGTGTGAATGAGAACTTAGTTTAGTACTCACATGCTGTGACAGCCGCTTTCTGTCCGTGTGCTTCGGATGTGTGCTCTCAGAAAACCTTATATCAGAAGTTTAAACTCATATGGTTTAAAACGCATGATTTCAGCGTGATAAACATGATAATCAATACCAAAACAGATGTTTTTTAGCAGGTGCGAGCTTTAATGTCGCAGCTCTATTCTGGAAAAGGGGGCGGGGAGCAGCAGCTCATTTGCATTTAAAGAGATAGGTCCGAAAAACAGCTATCAGCTTCTGTAAATCACATCCTTTACCATTTGATTGTTCGAAACAGCAGCAGGTTGAAATAAAGCAGCAAAAAGTTACAACAACGTTTTAATGAATGAGACTCTTTTATCTACACCTTCTAAGACTCAAAGTAGATGTTCTTCAACTCAGGGTTTGTAATCCCCACTCAACAGCCACATGAGCGTCCAAATCATGAGCTTTACTCATTAAAACAGTCCCTGAAATTCACACAGGCCGCTATTTTTGGAATCGGTCTTGCTTTATAGCACGCCATTGGCTTTCCAGAAAGGAAAACTGGTTCGACTGTGGACAATGGAAGTTATCGTTAAATAGAAGAAAACACGTCTTTCCACTAAGTGCAACAGTCAAGTGAGCAGTCTGACAGGAAGTGATGTCATTTGGAGCCAGTGATGATGGTAGTGACCGTGGATGGCCGTGTGTGCCGCTCGGGCGTCCCCGAGGAAGAGTTTGCCGCTTGCATGGAAGAACCTAGACAAAGATAACACCCTCTTCAAGGGCTGTTGGACAATACGACATAATACAACAAACAGCACATCACTGGTGATGAGTCAATCAAGTTGGTCAGCAAAAGTCTTGTGAGTTGTGAGTTTCATGAAGTATAAAGTATTAAGGCAAAAACTTACAGTCGTTGCGGTGGACTGAGGAAACATCGACCGACTGACTCTTCCCTGGCATGGATGTTGGATTCTGCTTCCTGTGTTGAGAGGAATCCATACTGCTGCTGAGCTGAAGACGCCTCATATGTCTGATCACTGCGGTAGCGTTGAACGCTTGCTGTGAGGAGAGAAGAATATAGAGAATAGTACAGAATTTCAGATCATCTTACATGTTGTTCAAAGTAAAGTTTCTCTGAAGGAGGAAAGGAAGTGGTCACTTACTCGCCATTTAGCTTTGGCAAAGTTCTTCTTCATCTGTCGGCTGACTGATTCGTGGATGTTCTTACAGAGCGCAGTATCACCAGCTATCCTGCAATCAGAAGAAAGTCAGCGGTTGGACTTCCTGCAGTATCATCCAGCATCCATGAGGAGGCAGAGTCTTATGATATGTGACCATATACGAGTATACATTGCATCACTGACATGCTATTGTTTCATTAATATTTTGAACACTCTAAAAAAATGCTGGGTTAAATATAACCCAGCGCTGGGTTAAAAAGGGACAAACCCAGCTATTGGGTTGTTTTGACCCAGCGGTTGGGTTGTTTTGAACCCAACCGCTGAGTCAAAACAACCCAATAGCTGGGTTTGTCCCTTTTTAACCCAGCGCTGGGTTATATTTAACCCAGCATTTTTTTAGAGTGTTCAAAATATTAATGAAACAATAGCATGTCAGTGATGCAATGTATACTCGTATATGGTCACATATCATAAGACTCTGCCTCCTCATGGATGCTGGATGATACTGCAGGAAGTCCAACCGCTGACTTTCTTCTGATTGCAGGATAGCTGGTGATACTGCGCTCTGTAAGAACATCCACGAATCAGTCAGCCGACAGATGAAGAAGAACTTTGCCAAAGCAAAATGGCGAGTAAGTGACCACTTCCTTTCCTCCTTCCTCCAAAAAGAAATTTTACATTGAACAGCATGAAAGGTGATTTCAAATTCTGTATTCTTCTCTCACAGCAAGCGTTTAACGCTACCGCAGTGATCAGACATATGAGGCGTCTTCAGCTCGGCAGCAGTATGGATTCCTCTCAACACAGGAAGCAGAATCTAACATCCATGCCAGGGAAGAGTCAGTCGGTCGATGTTTCCTCAGTCCACCGCAACGACTGTAAGTTTTTGCCTTAATACTTTATACTTCATGAAACTCACAACTCACAAGACTTTTGCTGACCAACTTGATTGACTCATCACCAGTGATGTGCTGTTTGTTGTATTATGTCGTATTGTCCAACAGCCCTTGAAGAGGGTGTTATCTTTGTCTAGGTTCTTCCATGCAAGCGGCAAACTCTTCCTCGGGGACGCCCGAGCGGCACACACGGCCATCCACGGTCACTACCATCATCACTGGCTCCAAATGACATCACTTCCTGTCAGACTGCTCACTTGACTGTTGCACTTAGTGGAAAGACGTGTTTTCTTCTATTTAACGATAACTTCCATTGTCCACAGTCGAACCAGTGTTATATTTAACCCAGCATTTTTTAGAGTGAAGTTTTTTTTAAATATATTTTCCATTTTTTGTACATTTTTGTCTATACAGTTTTTATTAATTTGTATTTCAGTTTTACTGATTTTAGTATATCAAGTTGAAATGAGAAGTGTCACTAGCTGAAATAAAATCAAATTAACTTTATTTTATTTCAATTAACTTTTTATGGTTTTAGTTTAGTTTTAGTTCACTATAATAATGCTGTTGTGCTCCATTACATCAGGTGAGTGTAATTATGGTTATTGCAATATTATTATATAATATTGCAATATAATAACTAATATTATATAAAATATATAATTATATATATATATATGATATACAGTAAGATTTATATATATTTATCTTTTATGCTCACCATGACTGCATTTATTTGATCTAAAATACATGTAAAATAACTTACATAAAAAATGTAATTTATTCCTGTGACGCAAAGCTGAATTTTCAGCAGCATTACTTCAGTCTTCAGTGTCACATGATCCTCCAGAAATCATTCTAATATGCTAAATTTGTGCCATTTCAGGATTCTTTGATAAACTGGAAGTTCAAATGAACAGTATTTATTTGAAATATAGATATTTTGTAAAATTATAAAAGCCTTTACTATCAATTTTTTGGTAAATTTAATGCCTCCTTGCTAAATAAAACTATTAATTTCATTAAAAAAAAAAAACACTGTATCTTACTGAAAATCTCCCCAAACTTTTGAACTGCAGTGTGCATATAAATTCTTACATAGTATATAACACTTTTAATTAGCAAAAAAGGCCTAATTTATACTATTATTATTTTTCATCGTATTATTTATCAGTGTGACAATTTCATGACAAAAAAGTAGATTGTCCCCAGGTCTCATTACTGTAATGCATGTAAATAATTATCATATTATGGTATAATATAACACAGTACGGATGATTCAGGATGATTGGGCCATTTTTCCCAGTCATTCAATCACAAAAAAGTGTCCTAATTTACACAAAGTCTGTCTATATTATTTGAATTGATATAATATTTAAAAGTATCCATGCATCATGGTGTGAACATGTTTAATTTATGCTGATTGTATTGGGAATAATGAATTTCAAACTCAAAAGGAAAACATTTGAACTCAGTAATGAGCATTAGGGAAGCAGAGAAATATGCTTAATATTACTGAGAGCAACTAAAAGCTTAAACCTGCAGCAACTGATATAACACCAGGGCTTTTCATGAGAAAGGCCATGAAGACGTTGTGTCTATATTCCTGGTCGCTCACCATGGATGCCGAAGAGCCTCTTCACAAGTGAACCTCTTTTCTGGATCTTTCTGCATCAGGTTATTAATGAAGTCTTTAGCTATGAAACAACACAAATGTGAAAATAAAGAAACCTGAATCAGTTACACAAGGGCGCAGTTCTAATTGTGAAAAAATGACACCCTCCTACACTTCCCCAGACACCAGAAAACCGCTCGTGGTGTGGGTGTTGAGTTGTTATTTTCAAACGATGCCGATTTACCCAGCGTCAGATAATGCTTTTCAACTGCTGATTTATATCTGGCTGCAAAACATCAGTCTTACTTTTGAAAAACCCTCATTAAAGTGTTGCTCATGGGAAAAAACAAAGTCGTGACTGTCAGAGACAAGTAAACACAAGCAACCCAAGTCATACTTGATGGCATTTAAGAGACAAAAAGAGGTGAAGAAGGGTGTCAACGAATAAATGTAAGAGCTTACGTCATTAAAGGGATAAATCACGCAAAAATGAAAATTCTCAGAAACGAATCCGTTTCAGGTCCGATTAGCTTCCATAGTATGGACAAAAATACTATGGAAGTCGATGGGACCCAATGAGTCACCAACATTCTTTAGAATATCATCTTTTGTGCTCTGGAATGAGATGAGGGTGAGTAAATGATGACAGAATTAAAATTTTTGGGTGGACTGTCTGTTTAACTATAATATATGATTCACTTTGCAGTGATTTCCAACGCCATACACACCTGAATCAGAAATATCGTCCCAGTACGGGGAATCGAACTCGTATTCTGCCCTCAGTATTTGCTCAAACAGTTTGGAGTCATTCTCGTCATAAAACGGAGGGTATCCACACAACCTGAGGAGGTCGAGGATTCAACAGTGGTCAGTATTTTAACCTAAAGACTTCTTTTCAAGATACTGAATGTAAAAATAGTTTGGAAAAAAGCCAAATGTGTATCATATGTGGTAAAAAATACTCACAAGATGTAAGCAATAACTCCGATAGACCAGCAGTCCACAGCTTTGCTGTAAGGCTTCTGTGCCAATACCTCTGGAGCTAAAGTAATAAAAGAGAGAGAAATCGAATGAAATGATACATTTAATAAAGTGTAAAAGGGTAATTAAAGGATAATTGACCCCAAAACAAATTTGATCATCATTTTGATCATCATATCAGGATTGCATAATATAAACGTGCAATTTTGAGGAAAATTCAACAATTGCAAGATGTTGACTCACAATTGTGAGAAAAAAGTCTGAATTGTGAGATAAAAAGTCCTTTATTTATTTATTTATTTTTTCATCCTGTGGCGGAACCAAGCCTTCATGAATGTAATTTCAAAACCATATGTTTCCTAATTTGCTTTTTCTAACCACTTTTATTGTGCATTTTTGGACTTGACAGACATGGTCACTTCATAGCCTACAATTTGCATAGAAATTGTTTTATTTGTTAGTAAATAGTAAATGGATATGGAAAATATGAACGTAGAAATAACAGCATATGGATTTGAAACACATGAAGGTGCATAAATGATCAAATTTTCTTTTTTGCATGAAATATTCCTTTAAGTATTAAGTAAATTTACAGTAAAAAAAAAAAAATATAATAATACAGTTAAATAAATAATCTGTGGTTGCCAGAACTGTACCTTAAAAATAGCATAGCAACATTTTAAGTTTTAAATTTATGGTTAAAAAACATATATCTTTCATTAAGTGAAATAATGTTACGATACCAAATAACTTTTTTTGCCTTTATAATACACTGGCAACTACCTTAAAACACAGGTGGTAAAGTGAAATGACACTAAACTGATGCAATAAATATTAATTCAATAAAATAAGATGTAGCATAAAACCCTAATGTACATAACTGATAAGAAAAACGTAGAAGACAGTTCATTCATTGAAAAACCATCAAATGTGAGCTGTCACAAAGTTCAGTATAAAGTATAAAGTATAAGATGTCATTTCTTTTTCACTTTCATAAAACTTTACATTTAACAGTATTTTATTGTAAAATTATAGATCTATCACAGTTTTTCACAGTATAGAGTAAAGGACTTTACCGTAAACCAATTAAAAGGCTTTTACTGTAGCATTTTTACAGTCTTCTTACAGTGTTTTACCATTAAATCTATGATCATTTTATTAAATATTCAGATCCAGTGCAGATTCACATTGATATTTAGTGGATCGACAGTCTTACCCACATATCCCGGCGTCCCACAGGCTGTGGACATGATGTCATTGGCTGCGCCCTCCATCTTGGACAGCCCAAAATCACTTATCATAATCTTGGATTCTTCATGTGGGTTAAAATAGAGCAGATTCTCTGGCTGTCAGGAGATGAGAGAGTAGGTGATAAGGTTAAAAAGTCACAGGGAGTTATTTACACCGTACGGCTTGTTTCCACTGGAGTGGAAGTGAGTGTTCGCTGTCCGGTGACCTTTAATTTCTCATGTTCCAACTTCCTATACACTGTATAATGAAACTGAACGTCTCTGTACATCGATTTGTTGTGCTGTGAAGGAAATCAGTCAAGGGAAATCATCACCTTCAGGTCTCTGTGGACTATCCCCAGTGAATGCAGGTAGTTAACCGCATCCAGAACCTGTTTGATTAACGCGCTGGCATCCTGCTCCGTGTAGAAACCTCTCTCTACGATACGATCAAACAACTCCCCGCCAGACACACTGGAAAAAAAAAATCTGGTTTTAACAAGTTTTTTTTTTTTTTTTAATATAGTTATTAAGGAAAGTGAAAATTATATACAGGTATATATGTGACCCTGGACCACAAACCAGTCTTAAGTGGCTGGGGTATATTTGTAGCAATAGCCAAAAATACATTGTATGGGTCAAAATTTTTCTTTTATGCCAAAAATCATTAGGATATTAAGTAAAGATCATGTTCCATGAAGATATTTTGTAAATTTCCTACTGTAAATATATTAAAACTTAATTTTTGATTAGTAATATGCATTGCTAAGAACTTCATTTGGACAACTTTAAAGGCGATTTTCTCAGTATTTCGATTTTTTTTGCACCCTCAGATTCCAGATTTTCAAATAGTTGTATCTCGGCCAAATATTGTCCTATCATAACAAACCATACATCAATGGAAAGCTTATTTATTCAGCTTTCAGATCATGTATAAATCTCAATTTCGAAAAATTGACCCTTATGACTGGTTTTGTGGTCCAGGGTCACATATAATACGGTTTACTGTATGTAATGTAATCTTGATGACTTAAAAGTATTCATTCCTTGCAGAAAAAAAAAAAAACTTTTGAACAGTCCTGTATGTTTTCTACTTCATTATAGTTTTTTTATATACGTCATTATACTTTTTTATTCACTTTTCAAAATAAAATAAAATAATTATTATAAAATTATTAAATAATGATTAAAATAAAATTAATGGTTAAATTATAGGTATTTGTTTACTGGGCCAAGTCAGAACATAGCAAATTTGATTGTTTAGAAAAGTAATAGCATACCGGGGGCCCATTCTTCGTATGCTGCTAACTCAGTTAGCTGGATTTGATTGTTGACGATTTGGCATGATCTTGGATTATTTGGTTCTTCGAAGCTCATCCCGGAGTTGCTGTCATAGCAACAGGTTGCTTAAGCCTGCTCGGGAGCAGGCTTATTTCATGTAAACAGGATTAGATCGCATCTTTTTAAGCAGAATTGATACTTAAAATCTGTCCGTTACCAACGCTACTTTATTACAAGAGTACCCTACTAATCCAGGGACAATCATTTAAAATAATAATTTAAAAATTAATTTAAAGATAATATAATAATGTTGTGTAGTCTTTAATACTATAGACACAGCCAGCTTTACTCACTGAAAGATTTATTCGTCATAAAATTATTACTTCATAATTGTATTAAGAGTCTTACACATGCTATACAGATAATGTAGAGTCGTGCATTATTTTGAGTGGTGACCGCTATTATGGGAGTGGCTTGGAGTGCAGGAGATGCAGATAACATGATCTTGACCCTTAAGAAACTATAATTAATGCTGTCACGTAACAAATCTGTTCAAATATAAAATTAAATGAATTGCTAATTGCTACATTGAAATAAAAATGTAAAGCCTGTACAAAAATTTGAAATCGTGAATATAAATAGGCTAATTGGGAATCATGTAAAACATTTTAATAAAATAAAAACACATTTCATTTATCTATTATAACATTGATGTAGTTTTGTTCGCTTGGCTGTTTCCTTATAAAAGTCCATAAATTTGTCAAGTTTTTCGTCAGGTGTCTTTTTTAATTATATGATGTCATTACGTTGCTGTCTTGCCGCCAGCCAATCGCTGCATTGCTGATCGTGGTTTCGAGTATCGATACATAGCCCCTTTTAAACCAACCCATGAACGCACAATTATCTCAGATAACTCAATCCAGCCATACTAATCATCAACAACAGGTGCGTTCGAAGAACCGAATTAGCCAGATCCTGATTAGCGCGATGATATCATCTTGGATGTGACATTTAATCTCGGCTGTAATAAGCGACGTACGAAGAACAGGCCCCTAGAGTCAACAAGCAGCACGAAAAAAAAAACAAAGCAACGCAATAAAAATAAATAAATAACGAGCAAACCAAACCAAAACAAAGGGGAAAAAAACATACAGAAAACAAAGCAAAGCAAAGCAAAAAAACAAAAAAAAACTATTCAGGTGATTCAATTCAACAACCATCAAATAATAAATAAAATAAAATAAAATAAAATAAACACTCAATACTCCAATCTGCGTTTAAAAACAAAAAAATGCAAATGTTTTGCATGTCAACATATAGATTATGGTTGGAGAATCCCATAATCATCTGTTGCTCAGATCATTAAAATGATCTCAAACAACAGCAGCAGCCTTGGACACAAATGAGAATAAGAATTGGCTTCCTTTCAAGTCATGAGTTGGACACCCCGCAGGACGTCGAATTGGAATGTGAATTGGAATGACAGGAAGAATTTCCTGGATTAAAATTCAAATAAATTCAACAGTGACACAACAAGAACAAATTACTTTAAGTTTTCCATCTCGCAAACCAGCTTCACATGGTTTGGTTCTGTTTCAAAGACTTAGCAGACTTAAAGCAATAATGGAAGCAGCAAACAGATTCTACTCACAGTTGCATAATAAGATATAAATGAGTGGGGCTCTCATAAATGTCTTCCAGTGTCACAATGTTCTCATGCTTGATCCTGAAAAGAACAGATGAAATATTTGATCAATTACAACGAAGCAGAGTTGCACTTGAGTGGATTATGAAGGCTTTGTTTTGGATGGCTGACTTTGGTTCCGATTGCACATTCCCGTACACCATAGCATACATTCTGGGCTGATATGTTGAGCTATTTTATTCATGCAGATGATGAAAACAAAAGGAATTCCCATATGTAAGTTGCTAAACAACCATTACAGTCTCTGCTATCATTCTGACCATCTCCAATCCAGCTGCAGCGGTTTTACTCGTCAACGTATTGCCTCGCCTCCTTGCCTGAACGCCTTTTTACCATGACAACCACGGACCTGCGCTCGGCCTCAATGTGCGGTGAATAGCGAGGTCTGTGGCGGAGGCCACATGAATCATTTGTATGACCTTTAAAATGCTTCCAAATGCTTTTGACAGGGACAGGTAGGAGTCAGTAAAGGTAGGAGGCTGTGAGGGGTGTGTCGTAAAAGCGGAGTCATCTCTCGCTTTGAGGAGAAAAGCACAAACTCCCACTAACAGCTTCCTTTGAACTTTAGGGTTTTCGTCTGTAGCTAGAGAATCTTATGTAAAGCATGTAATGGGTGTTGGGTTTGTTATTTTAAGCCTTTTCCGGGAGCTTTTAGAATACTTACTTCCTCAGCACTGCAATCTCGTTTTCTATTCCGCTCTCTTTTCCTCTTAGTGCTTTTTTTGGGATGCATTTCACGGCGTACATCTCTCCTGTGGCCTTCTCTTGGGCCAGGACCACCTCAGAAAATGCCCCACTGGAAAAAAGCATAAAAGAAAGGGTGTAAAGTGTAAAATGGTGGACAGAGACAAAATAAGGTGCTTAAAAGGTAAGCAGCATATAGTGGGGTCTAATAGTCTAAAACAACAATGAAAATACAATAATAAAATGAAAATAAAAATAAAATAGTAGTGCTTTAGATAGCCAGAATAAAATACAACAAAATAAAATAAAAAACATAAAATAAAACTAAACAGTCTACAACAGGGCAGAAGCATGTAAAATAAAATAAAATAAAAGTTGTGCTTTAAATTAGATAGCCTACAAAGTGGCAGAGGCATAATATAGAATAAAACAAAATAGTAACGCTTTAGACAGCCTACAAAGGGAAAGAAGCATAAAATTAAATATATAAAATTAAATAGTATAAAATAAAAAAACAGTAGTGGTTTAGCCTACAAAGTGGTTTAAGCACAAAGTAAAAAAAAATAAAAATAATAATAAGTAAAAAATAATAGTGATTTAGACAGCCTATGGGACAGAAGCAAAATAAAATAAAAAATAAAATAAAATAATAAACAGTTGTGCTTTAGACAGCCCATGAAGGGACAGAAGCATAAAATAAAATAAAAATAGTAGTACTTTAGACAGCCTACAAAGGGGCAGAGGCATAAAATTAAATAAAATTAAAATTACTAGTGCTTTAGACAGCCTACCAAAGGGGCAGAAGCATATAAAATAAAAATAGTACTGCTTTAGTCTACAAAGGGACAGAAGCATAAAATAAAATAAAATAATAAAGAAGTACTTCAAAATCATTTGACTTGACTAATTTATGAGCATTTAAAATACTAAGGACCCACTTCAAATGTCTGTACTTACAGACTAAATTACAAAATATTTGTTTAAACCAATGCCAAACCTGTATGAACACATTCACGTCTGCTGTGATTCTGTGTAGGGATGTTGTATCATATGCACTGTGTGTAATCAGTTGGGCACTGTGGCTTGCAGCTAAGCCTTTATTGGTCTCTGAAAATCCACTCTAATCTCTTGGCACACACACACACACACAGTCATTTACAACCACTGACACGAGCACTCGCCACAATTCAGAAAGCTTGGAACAAAAGGCTGTTTTTCAGTCAAAAGGTTTCCTGAACCATTTCATCAAACATAGGGCTTGGCGCTTTGCCAAAATGAAGCATTTGTCATCGGTTTCTTAAACTGTAAAATTCATTTCTCATCTGCGATTGAAACATAAGCCCTTCAGGAGGCTTGAAATGTAGTGACTCATTGGCCAAGCGCCCAGCAGGTTGAGTACTTTGTAAACTATGTGTTCATATAAGCGTTTGAGATTGCAGTGGGCGCGGCGTTCATCTCTGCAAAGGATTAAACTAGAAGAAAAACAACAGTGTGTGGTTGCATAGAGTGCATTAAATATCAGATTTAACACATATGTAATTCAGACACCTTTCACAGTGGTGTTTTCTGCTGCAAACGGTGCTAAAATGTTATGGATGGTTGCCAGGAAGTTGCTAGGTGGTTGTTAAGGTGTTCAGAGTGGCACAGTATGAAGTGCATTGCTATGCAGTTTTTAGGGCATTATAGGTTGATAGGTGACTGTTTACTGGGCCAAGTCAGAACATAGCAAATATGATTGTTTAGAAACCTCGAGTGAACAAGCAAGGCAAAAAATAAATAAAGAGATAAAACAAAATAAAACAGAACAAACCAAAACATAGCAAATTTGATTGTTTAAAAAGTAATAGCACACCTCAAGTCAACAAGCAGCGTGCAAAATAAAAAATAAAACAAAATAAAAATGAACAAAACAAAACCTAGCATGTTTGATTTATTTAGAAAGTAATAGCACACCTCACGTCAACAAGCAACACAAAAATAAATAAATAAAAAATTAAATAGAACAAAAAACATAGAAAATTTGATTGTTTAGAAGGTAATAGCACACCTCAAGTCACAAGCAGCATAAAAAAACATAATTCAATAAAAAAGCATGAAAAAAACATAATTCAAATGATTCAATTCATCAAGAAGCAAATAATAATAATAAACCAAACTACAATAATAAAAATTGGCATTGCATTGGGTGCTATCTTGACACATCAAGTCAACAGCGCAAATAAATAAATAAAAATACAAAGAACAAAACATAGCAAATTTGATTGTTTTGTTTGAAGTCAATAGACAAAACTAAACCAAAAATAAAACTAAACAAATCAAAGCAAAGCAAAATACAAAACAAAACAAACCACAAAATTCAAAGCAAATATAATAATGATAATAATAACATAAAATAAAGAG
Source organism: Sinocyclocheilus anshuiensis (assembly GCF_001515605.1). Classification (NCBI taxonomy): domain Eukaryota; kingdom Metazoa; phylum Chordata; class Actinopteri; order Cypriniformes; family Cyprinidae; genus Sinocyclocheilus; species Sinocyclocheilus anshuiensis. The sequence continues at coordinate 203,319 of NW_015554128.1, forward strand.
TGGTATTAATTGCATTGTTATGTGGTTGCTAGGGAGTTATGGGTGGTTGCTATGTGACTGCTTACTGGGCCAAGTCAGAACACAACAAATTTGATTGTTTAGAAAAGTAATAGCACGCCTTGATTCAACAAGCAGCATGAAAAACAAAACCAAAACAAAAAAAGCACAAAACCTCAAAAACCATAATTCAGGTGATTCAGTTCAACAAACAGCAAATAATAAAATAAAATAAACTAATTTGAACTAATATACAGTAGAGTGTAATAGAGTATAGCTACTTCCATTTTTGCCATCAGTCTGGTATCAGTCAACCAACAGCAGAGGAAATCATCAAAGCACAGGAAGTTTAAACTCAGAAACTTAATGCCATGTATGTCACACCTTCAGGTATAAGGCTATGAAAGCATGACCGTTAACCCACATCCACTGACCTTTATGCGCTTTGCGTTCCTTGTTGTGCACCTGACTGTAAAGTATATTTTGAAACAAAGCTCTGGAAAGCATGCCTGTTACACTCCTAATTTGCATAGCATGAGGTCAACAAGGAACTAGTGTTCATTTATCATGACTCTGTGGTCCATGACCTCAATGCTTTGCAGCAATGCTGAATTTCTCAAGCAAATGTCAGTTTCATAAGTCTATATATAAGCATATGAGATATGGGTGTAGCCACATATTATGGGATGTGAAGGAATGTCAGTTCACAACAGAGCTACTAAAAAAGATTTATTTAAAGGAATAATTCAACCAAAAAAGTATTTTTATTTCCAAAAAACTTTTTAGCAATGACATACTGAACGTACGTGACTGTGACCTCAGGTGAATTCAGGAAAACTGGCACCTCCACTTGGAAGGAAACAGGATTAAGACGGGATTAATCTAAAATTAACGGATTAACACTACACTGATGGTATTTTCTCATTTAGAAATGCCTAAAGCGGTATAATGAGTTTGAACAATAGAGACTGTGTGGATGGGAGGAGATTGTGTGTAGGTTTTTGTTGAGTATTGTGTGTAGGAAAGTCTGAGCTATTTCTGACAAGAAATAAAAAGCGACCAAAGTCATACAACCAAAACAACAGGTGTCATGGTCTTTGAACAAATCGAAAACAAGCTTGCATGCAGATTACATCCAATTACTGTATGGCACATATAATAGAGCAACAGTGTTTTGGAGTGTCAAAAATATCACAATTTTTTTTTCAGGAAAATCACAATTCATGATTTTATAACGATTCTTTGTCATTTATTTTATTTTTTTACTATTTTCCACATTGTCTGAGCAGTACAGCCAAACTAATTTCCCTATTTTTAAAAAACAAAGCTTTACAAGGTAACAAAATATAAAATAAAAAGGAATGGCAGATATTTAGGCCAAAGTGGGTGAAGACAAAAATCTGTCATAATTTTATCTATCTTCTAAATAAGAACAAAGATACACATTACAAATTCACATACTATACAAATAAAACAAAGTGCTTTATTTTTCAGGTATAGGTATATTTAGCATTCAAGAAATTTAATGAACAAGTTTAAAAATAAAACACTATATAGACTTCACTGTGTAAATTATACATTGATTCTTGTTATAGCAACTGTATTTAAGTTCTTCAGTCAAGAGCAGTGAGTGATTTTTCTCTTTGTGTTTTGCTGTTTTATTAACAATAAAGGGATAGTTCACCCAAAAAAAGAAAATTCTGTTACTCATTCTCAAGTTGTTTTAAACCTGAATGAGTTTCTTTCTTCTGTTGAACGTAAAAGTTATTTTGAAAAGTGTGGGTAACCAAACAGTTCCTGGTCCCCAGTGACTTCTATAGCATTTCTTTCCTACTATCAAAGTTAATGGAGACCAGCATCTCTTTGGTTACCCACATTCTTCAAAATATCTTCTTTTGTGTTCAGCACAAGAAAGAAATTAATACAGGTTCGGGACAAGATGAGAGTGAGTAAATAATGACAGAATTTGAATTTTTGGGTGAACTATCCCTGTAATGACAAGCGGCTGCATGTTTAGTACTATTAGTCTGCTGTCACTTTAAGACCTGCATCTAATATACAGGCACACATCTGCTTATATGTAAACCTTGTGTGTTTTTGACAGATATCTTAGTCAAGTAATCAGGTGCTGTTTGACAGGCTTTTTAGTGTGTGTGCGCTTCATGTGTTCACGCTCAGAAAAAGCGAACGTCAGAACAGTCCGCGAATGAAATGTTTAACCGGCAAGGCTTTAAAGCACATACAAATAATGTACTTTTGTGACTGTGAATAAATGCAGTGTCCCGTGAGTGTAACTGTCAACGCTGAGCCAACATTTGATGTGAATGTAGGTCGCGTTGTACAGTATATTGAGACGGAGGCGCCAGAACTGCAGCTGATAGAATGTGCGCTGTAGCATGATACTACGGTATTACTATTACAGAAGATAGTGGAGATATTTTAATTGTCCATGATCAAAAATCATGATATTGCACACCCGTCTAAACATCCTTAACTGTGATAAACTTACTGTAAAGCATAACTTTGAATAGCCTGGCATTCTAAAACGCACAGCTGAATAATAAATATAGGCACAAATTAATTTAATATGAATAATAATAAGAATAAACAACTTTTCTGCCAAAGTAGTCTAATTGTAGTTGTAGTCTAAAGGTTTACGAATACAATGGGAACATGGTACATTATTATTATTATTATAGATATCTAAAATCTACATGCCAAATTCTATGATTTCTAAGAATTTCTAAGAAAAAAAAAATATTTTTACATTTTTATCTGGCTCGTCTGTGTGGTGTTTTCAGTTTAGTGCCTCAGAAGGCTGCATCTGTAAAATCTTGTGTAAGGCGTATTAGAGAATCTGTCATCTTCAGGAAGGGAAATCCTAGAGAGATAATCCAAGTAAAATATTACTACAAATCAAAATAACTGCTTTCTGTTTGACTATATTTTAAAATGTAATTTATTCCTGTGATGCAAAGCTGAATTTTCAGCATTTTTACTCCAGTCTTCAGTGTCACATGATCATTCTAATATGCTGATTTGCGGCTCAAGAAACATTTAGTATATTATTATCAATGTTGAAAACAGTCATACAATATTTTAGTAATATTGATATTAATATTTTACTGATAATAATATTTTTGTGGAAACTGTGATACATTTGTTCCGGGATTATTTGATCAAAATAAAGTACAAAAGAACAGCATTTAGATAGATAGATATTTCTGTAACAATGTAAATGTCTCTACTGTCACTTTTGATAAAGATAAATTAAAATATTAGAATATTAACTTCTTTCAAAAAAGTAAATAATAAATCAAATAAAAAATACTGTCCAAAAAATGTTGAACAGTAATGTTTTGAACGGAAAACCTGGAAACTGCACAATCTTTTCTGAGTTTTTCCCCTCATATAATCCATATTTATATACAACACTTCAGAGCAATGAGGGTGGAGTGCTGAGCCTCAGATGACATGTAGTCAGTCAGATTAAAACAATCAGCACACGTGCAAACATGACTGTGATACCTGTTGTTGGCAGTGGCGGCTCGTGGGTTTTAAAATAGAGGAGGCACACTAATTGTATTGGTCTGGGATCCCTACCGATTATTATTATTATTTGCTTAACCCCTTTAAAATGGCTTTTTGGTTGATTTTAGTCAGAGAATGTAAAGAAAACGAAACATACAGCAAGATAATATAATTTCACTTACCTAGCCTATTACTTGAAGCAAACATCCATCCCTTCTTAAAAGTCTGTGTTAAAAGAGAGCTGCCTGTTGTGCCATTTAATTAAGCCGACTACTGTAGTCTATATCCAGTTAGGCGTGTTTTCCCTTTTTTTTAATTTGTATATATACTCTTTGAATGACAGCTTGGTAAATCTGTTGGCAATCAAATATTCAATATCGCTACTCATCATAAGTACTTGGTACATTATTATGTAATACATAACGTTATAATACAAATGTTATAATGTCTGTTTGTGACCTAAGCAACCTCATCTCACACACATATCTTCAAATGTTTGGAAAAGGCACTGAATTTAAATAAATTAAAAAATTAAAAAAATAAAATAAAATACACTTTATCTTCAGATGTTTGGAAGAGACAATTTTACAAAATAAAATTAATATAAATATAAAAATAAAAACAATAAAATATAAAATAAAAATAAATAAACATTTGAGTTATCATTTATATCTGACCTGACCAACCTCATATGCCATATACACACATTATCTTAAGATATTTGGAATAGGCACTGCATTAAACATGAAATTAAATTAAAAATAATAGATCGAACATAATCAAACATCAAAAATATAAATCTATCTTTACATATAAATATAATTTATTTCAATAAAATTTGATGAATTATTTATACCTGACCTGACAATAATCACTAGATTAGATTAGATTCAACTTTATTCTCATTGTGCAGAGTACAAGTACAAGGCCAATGAAATGCAGTTAGCATCTAACCAGAAAACACAGAAGATACATTATTCAGAATGAGGTATTTGTAAATATATAAACATATGGTCAATATCAGTGACCATATCAGTGCAATGGGCACTAAATAGCCCCACTAAAATGACTACTCAGCCCCCTAAAATTTTGCGATTAGCTCCATAAACTTTACACGAATTTGTGATCGCCTCAGTCTCCTTCAAATTTCATATGAAAACGGCGCAGACTTCGATCGGCTCCTCCCCGTCTTTCAGCGCATTATTTTTCAATCCGCAGACCGCGGCGGCGCAGAATGAGAAACAGAGGACAAGGTGTGTTTATCGATAGATTGTTGTAATATCTGTATCTGTGCAGTTCTTTGTCATAAATCCAGTTTACAAAATATCATGGGGGAGAAATAATCGGTTCCCCATCTACTGTAGCCTAAGTTTTCACTGCGTTCACCCCTCATCACACCACAGCTGTTTCCTCCAGCAAAAATGTAGCACATATGAACAAATACTTTATAAAAAGATCATGTTGCCATTTTCATTTGAAAATGTAACTTTCAATATAATACATATTCCAGTGCATGTGGCAAAGAGGTTTGCATACTTGAGCTAAGGAAAGAGGGTTGTACTAGAAATGCAAACAGTAAAATTTTGTGTTTGTACAGTAAACAGGTTGTGTGTGTGAGATCATGAAGACTTGAATTTGCCTTATTCAGTACTCGAATGTAATACCTATCTATACAATACAGTGGAATACTGCAATCAATTTAGTATACGACCCCTATTAATCAAATATTTTTTTTATTTTATATATATATATATATATATATATAAAAATTTATTTATTATACCCTCACTGGGGGCTGAGCCCCCCTAAAATTAAAATCCTAGAATCGCCCCTGTAGTGCACCTTTTTGATCAGAATGGAGGTGTTGAGGGTCCAGGAAAGATATGGACACCCAGGAACACGTTATCTTCAGATGTTTGGAAAAAGACAGTGAATTGATAAATAAAATTAAATTAAATGTTAATAAAATTAAATTACATAAAATGTCAAATAAATATATAAATTTAATTTAATTAAAAAAAAAAGAAAAAAAAAAAGAAAAGAATAGCAAAAGACTATGATACAGCACAGATGCACTGCAATTGAATCTTTATTAACGGTTTCAAAAATTAAATGTAGTTCATTTTAAATGGTGCTGAACGTGTCAGCTAAGAGACTATCAAAGTTTACAGGACAAGTAAATAAATAAATAAAACCCACACAAATGGTGAAAGATTAAAAATATTTTCTCTCTCTCTGGGACATAAAAATACCTGTCCTGTTTTTGGTCCCTGCACACCATATAAATAGACATCTCTTGGTCTATTTCAGGTAAATACTAGGGAAAACCCAGTGAACCAGTACTTTAATGCTGCTACAACAGAAGAGGAACAGTTGTTCATGACAACATAAGGCCATACTGCCGGATGTGGGATATTAACAGTGACAGAAGAAGGCCTGCACATTAAAATCCGCTATGCCAAGTAGGTTAAGTATGGATTTAAAATGCATACATACAATGCAATTATACAGACCACATTGAAGGGGATGTTGGGATACACTTTCGCCTTAGTGACAGGGTTGACAGTTTTACAGTTCACTTAGCCATTACTAGTCTTACGCTCAAGGTTATGAAACTATTAGTGTTTATTAGAAGAAGAATGCTGATATTTCTACAAACATCCAGTTGTCAATAATCATTGTTTACTGTATAAATCATGGTAACGGGGTTAACTGACAAACCCTACAAAATGCAAGATAGTGCTAAAAATAGGGGATTGTTTTTTAATTATGATTTCATTATATATATAGGCCTACTGTACACATAAACATATATAATATTTCCATTTAATTTTAGTAATTAGTTATGATGCTATACAGGGCTGACAGATAACCTGGGGATGCCAATTTAAGTCTTTTTTTTTTTATTAAACCTGTCTATTAAAGTCTGAATAAATGATATAAGTATACATAAGCAGAGTAAATACAATATACTAGCTTTTATTTTCATATATAAATAAATATACATATGCGAGTGTCCTGCTGTTTAGCCTACACATTTATTCATGAGGGACAAAAACGCAACCTTTTCGTGAGGCAATGAGCCAGAAAAACAAGCTTTCACTTTTTTTTTTGCCATTTATAACCCAGCAAATGTGTCTGCTGTGATGATTGTACCTGTCTATAACATTGGACTGCTGTTTAGCCTACACATTTATTCATGAAGGACAAAAACGCAACCTTTTCGTGAGGCAATGAGCCAGAAAAACAAGCTTTCACTTTTTTTTTGCCATTTATAACCCAGCAAATGTGTCTGCTGTGATGATTGTACCTGTCTATAACATTGGAATATTCTCACAGGTCAAACTTTGAGTCCCCAAACTGGAGGACATTGACTCTCTGATATGCAGATTACAAAAGCCGTCAGTCATTCACAATGTCAAAGCATCATTCATACTCACGTCCCGAGGATTTCCTTAATCTCAAATATCTTCCTGATGTCATCCACTTGCTTTTTCCACGATCCATTCACAGATTCCTCGCTTCCCCTGGCCATGGTGCTTCCAGGGTGAGCGCTGCCTCTGAATAACCTTCTTAACGCCTCAATCTTTCCAGCCTTACAGGAAACATAAAACACAAACGGATAAAGCCGCGAACGCGAGTGTCGGTCTCTGTGACTGTATGACCGGTTTTAACCGTTGCCCGCATTCCGTTTCATGCCGCCCGGTTACGGTACCGCCAACAGAACGAGGACTGACTGACGCACAGCGACTAAATCCAATCGCGCGGACTCACCGCGACGAGACGGGCTCGAGGTGAACCAACAGAGTGTGTAACGCGCGCGCAAATGCGTGATTCCGTGTTCTCGAGGTATTGCGAAGTAACGTTAGGGCTGCTGTACCGCACCGGTTGACAAAATGATGCAGCTGTTGTTGCCCGGTAAATAACCGGTGAGCGCGTGTGAGGGATGATAGCAGACGGCGGAACAGACTGCGTCAGGAACGGTACACCTGCTGCATCAAGAGCAATAAATACTGCATTCATCATTAGCCATACAAACTCAGTGGCGTGAGGAAGACACTTAGATAAACGTTCTGTTTAAATAAATATTTTGGTCTAATTTATCTAATTAAGTGGAAATTTCTGGCGGAAAAAAATCTCAAATTTATAGAGGGGAAAAAAAACTTTAAAAACACAAATAGATAAAGTATAATGTACAAAATTAACGCTTAAATTGATATTTTGGATGTTTTCTTCTTTCTTCAGAAAGAAGACATGGAAGCAAAATAGCTCCAAATCTCATAATTGACCAGTGCATGAAAAAAAAGCAATGGTTTTGCCTGTAGTGTCTTGCCTTAATTAATATCAATAGCTTAAAATTCCAAAACCAAAACAAAGTAATGCTGTTAAAATACTAAATCACCTACCTTTGCTTTTTATGAATGAACTTTTCCAGGACATAGGATGTCTAAAGGAAACATGGACATTTTTCACAAAACATTAACTGTAATTAATTTGAACTGACTGACTAGGAATGAATATACTAAATGACAGACAAACAGGTTTAATTATAAATATATTTGCTTTGCATGATGAGTATGTTAATGGTAAATGATAAACTTTTTTTTTTCATTTTTATTTTATTTTTTATCTCCAGAATAAGTATTCAAGTACAAATTCAGTTTCGCCCACATTATGACTACTGAAAACAATGCCTATAATTCAACATTATAAATTGGATTTGGATGGGATTGTCATAGGTAAAGATTCACAGCAACATAAACTAGATATCAAAACAAAAATATTCATTTTCGATTAATACTTTCCCTACGTTTGCTTTTTATGAATGAACTTTTCCAGGACATAGCATGTCTAAAGGAAACATGGACATTTTTCACAAAACATTAACTGTAATTCATTTGAACTGACTGACTAGGAATGAATATACTAAATGACAGACAAACAGGTTTAATTATAAATATATTTGCTTTGCATGATGAGTATGTTAATGGTAAATGATAAACTTTTTTTTTTCATTTTTATTTTATTTTTTATCTCCAGAATAAGTATTCAAGTACAAATTCAGTTTCGCCCACAACATTATGACTACTGAAAACAATGCCTATAATTCAACATTATAAATTGGATTTGGATGGGATTGTCATAGGTAAAGATTCACAGCAACATAAACTAGATATCAAAACAAAAATATTCATTTTCGATTAATACTTTCACTTCGTAAACAAGTAACAATTGATTAATTTTTGTTATTTCTGATTCTACATTCATCTGGAAAGAGTCAATTTCCAAGCAGCCCTTAATTCACATGCACACATTTAATGCACCAACATTTTGATCATGAGCCACTACTAGTTCACATCACAATATTCATCTCAATGCTGCAACAAATATTATTTATAATCTTTTCTTTGCCTCCATAGTCTTCCGCACAGTTATCAAATTTAATTTGAAAAGTGCTTTGAAAAATTACATACAATATGTATGTATGCTTTGTTCGTTTTCTACATTTCTTCTATATAATAAAATTTTTTCTGTGCCAAATATTACTTCTGAAATATCAGTTATGATACTTTCAAAAGGAGTATTGATAAGCTGATTTAGATGTCAGTAAGAAATGTTCAGTCAACAGATGTTCCCTTATACCTAAATAAGGGGATGCATTAAACAGTCAAACCTGCAATATGCCTCTGTTTAGTGCTCAGGCTACAAACAGTACTTGGAGTTTGTTGTCAGTGTACCAGTCATAGCTTGTTTGCTACAATAAGACGATCATTTCTTGAAGTTTATAGTTGTGTGGTCTCAGGAGAAAGACGCGGTCAGGATGGCTTCATGCTGCTGATGGTGGAGGGTACCGATGCCCACGGCAGGAGCGGGTAATGCTGGTCTGCCGACTAATCTCAACTGAGGGAACAAATCATGAGATCAACGTCAATCATTTTGCAATAAATCAGTGCTAATTTAATGAACGTCAAAAATGTAAGCTAAGAGGCGATCAAGGCATTAGCTAAGAGGCCCTCTATTAGCGTGAAGTGGTGAACCTGACCTTGCAGGCTAACTGTTTTTCGAATCTCGGTGATACAAATGACCAGCAGCCCATGTTCTGTGGCTCCTCTTGACTCCAGATCAAATCTGTAACAAAAACAGAAATTATACTACTTGATATGAAATAATATAATATGAAGATGGCCATGTTTTCTGTTTAAATGTGTCGGCTTACAATAGAGTTTGCTGTTAGCATGTTCACAACTAACAACAACAATACTGTAATAAGCATTAAATATACACTACCGTTCAAAAGTTTAGGGTCAGATTTTTTTTAAATGACTATTTTTATTCAGCAAAGATGCATTAAATTGATCATAAGTGATGACATTTTTCAAAAGAGAGATTTCTATTTAAAATTACTTCTGTCCTTTTGAACATTCTGCACAAAAATATTAAGATTAACATTGATAATAAGAAATGTTTCTTGAGCAGAAAATTAGTATATTAGAATGATTTCTGAAGGATCATGTTACACTGAAGACTGGAGTAATGATGCTGAAAATTCATATATAAAATATATTAAATTATATACAAAAAGAAAACAGTTGTTTTAAAGGGGTCATATGATGCGATTTAAATTTGTCCTTTCTCTTTGGTGTTACAAGCTCTTGGTGCATAAAGAAGATCTGTAAAGTTGCAAAGACTAAAGTCTCAAATCCAAAGAGATATTCTTTATAAAGACGATTTCTGCTTCGTCATGCCTGGAGCTGATCCGTGCTGGTTACTGAGGGAATACTTCAACTTCGCGCAGTGGATCGCCGGATTGGCTTTCACCGTGGACGAAGCGGAGTCCAGCCCGGGGTCGTCACATGTGGTTGCCGTTTAAAATATATTTGTTTTGTTTTTTACTGTAAAAAACTTTCAACTTTTTTTTTTTTAATCTTACTGACCCCAAACTGTGGTATTGCATTTATAATAAACAAATATTTTACTAATATAATATTTTGAATCAGATATAATATGTCTCATATATTTCATCCTATAAGGAAAAGCAAGTATAATGTCGTATTTATTTTTTCATGGAGCTCCGTGTATTGCATTCTGGGATTGCCGAAAGGCTTTTTATCAACACCTTTGCACGTTTGCGATTCCTTACGAAGGCCACTCACTGAGCAACTGCCACAATACCAAAGAAACAAATGTTAATTAAGACAATCCTTTGAGTGTTCCATGAATAAAAGATGTGTATATGAGCAACTCACCTTTGGCGTTTGTGTATTTATTTAGTTCCTGTTGTAGGGCTTCTGTGGGGAAAGGACACAGTTCCTCCACTCTGATCAGCGCTGTGCTTTTTTCTGCCTCTGGTAACGTCTCTCTATGTTTCAGCAGGGCGTAGTAATGTTTACCCGAGCAAAACAGAATCCGCTGCACACTGCAAGACAAGAGCAAGGAAGGAAGGGAAATAATACTTTTATTCAGCAAGGATGCATTAAAATAATTAAAAGTGACAGTAAAGACGTTTACATTATTACAAAATACTTCTATTTCAAATAAGTGCTGTTATATTAGCAGAACAACTGTTTTCAACATTGATAATAATAAGAAATGTTTCTTGAGCAGCAAATCAGCATATTAGAATGATTTCTGAAGGAACATGTGACACTGAAGACTGGAGTAATGATGCTGGAAATTCAGCTTTGCTACCATAGGAATAAATTATACTTTATTTTACATTCAAATACAAAACAGTTATTTTAGATAGTAATAATATTTCAGATTATTACTGTTTTTACTGTATTTTTCATCAAATAAATGGTGAACATAAGAGACTTGCTTCAAAAATGTGTTTAAAAAAAGTGACTGAATGAAGATACCTTGCAGGGTTTACAGAAGTATCACCAATGACAGGCTTAAAGGAAGTTCCTGGTCCCATACCAGCCAAGCTTGACACTGCCCCCTAGTGCCAAATAGAGGTGAATAATAAAACAACAAAAAACGTTCTTTTTTTCAGTAAGGAATTCATATTTAAAAATATGAATATCTCTAACGTACAGAAAAGCGCAGCAGAGTCTTAGGAGAGGCCACGATTATCGGCTTCCTGAAGTTTCTAATCATTTGTCTCCGCAAAAGGTGGTAGTACTGAGCTGGTAGGGTAGGATTGACCACTCCCATGTTCACCGTGTCACCGTCCACACCTTCCTCTTTACTGTCAGAGAGCTGCAGGAGGAAGAAAGTGCAATTACGAAGATTATCAGTGATGCTGAAAGATTCGCTCTGTACTTTTCCTGTAAGAGAGCATGCATTAACTCGCCTGTAAGAAACGCTCGATTCGGCAGGATGAATGCTCTGGTCCGGCTCCATCGTATCCGTGTGGCAGTAAGATGACCAATCCACTCTGCAGGAGCCATTTCGCCTCACCTTAAGAAGTTTTGCCACAAAACAGGATTTAGGCTCTAAAGGTGTATTTAACCATTTGACCAAAGCATGTGTAAAACACTGCAAATTATACTGTCACCCTTAGCATTTGACTATTTTTTTTTTTACCTCCAGAGAGGAAAGTGTCAAATATTATCTGGGCGCCGTTGAAGAAATCTCCAAACTGAGCCTCCCAGATGGGCAGCAGTCTAGGCAGAGCAATGCTCATTCCATACTCAAACCCCAGAACAGCTTCCTCTGAAAGAGCACTGTTGCACACCTGCAAGGACACACACACACACACACACACACACACACAACAACATAATTATTATATGCTGTCTAATGTGGTGGCATAAAGAATTAAAACAGCAAACCACCCAGCTCAGGAATGAAGAGCAGCTGGAGTACTGAGTTACAAAGCTAATACGTTACATGCCATCAACCAAACAGCCTAAACTAAAATGTACTATTAAAAACACATAATAAAAAAAAAAGTGATAAATGATTGCAGCAATGCATAACTCATGTTTGCAGTAAACGGTGCCTGTTGTGTCTGTGTCTGGCTTGGCTCACCTCCAAGTGGCCTTTCTGTTCAGGGCTGATGTGATTGAGGGGGATGTACATGTCGTTGGTTTCCTGACACACAACCATAGCGTGACGCTGACTGAACGTACCCCGGCCAACATCCTGACCACTGATACGGATATTAAATCCTGCATCAAATATATATAAAAATGGGTTTTTAAACTTTTTGATGCTAATATATTTTCATGTACACTGACATCAAAACTTTAGGGTCAGTTTTTTTTTTTTTAAAGAAATTATTCAGCAAGGATACATTAAATTGATCAAAGTGACTTTTACATTATTACAAAAGATTTCTTTTTCAAACAAATACTGTTCTTTTGAACTTTCTATTCATCAAAGAATCCTGAGAAAATGTATCACAGTTTCCACTAAACAAACGTTTTCAACAATGATAATAATAAGAAATGTTTCATCAGCATATATTAGAATGATTTCTGAAAGATCATGTGACACTGAAGACTGGAGTAATGATGCTGAAAATTCAGCTTTGCGTCACAGGAATAAATTACATTATAAAATATATTATAATAGAAATTGCAATAACGTTTCAGAATATTATTGGTTTTACTGTATTTTTTTATTGAGCATTAGAACATTTTTTAAACATTAAAAAAATCTTACCAACCACAAAATTGGAATATTAGTGCATAACAACTTATTTAAAAAAGTAGCAATAGTATACAGTACATTTGCAAAATGATTGGGTTTTATATTATCATTGCACTGAAGCAAAAGGAAATTAATAAAATATTATCTGGAAAATATTTTGTTTGTATTAAGCTGACAAAGAATCATTTCTACTAGAGTACAGTTCAATAAATTCTGTTATATCAGGAAAATAAATTCTACATTTTTTTAGAATCTAAGTTATTGTCAAAAAATCTCCAAAACTCCAAAAAATTGTCCAAAAACACCAGTGCACAACCTAAAGACAACAAAGATTAGGAAAAAAATCTGTATAAAAGATACAAATTAAAAGCACAAATTATTCTTGAACAGTGCAAGGAAGGAGAGAGGAATACTTTACCCTGGCACAGCAATGTGCCAAACGCCAGGGCTTCCGCTGTGGACCAGTCTAATTTTGTGCCCTCTTCCAGTTTCTGCAGGCGTGCCTGTGACAAACCAGTTTAGGCATGTTCAAATCAACTAGACTGCATCAATTCTTTACTGAGAAAACTAATTCTAAAGAGCCATTCACATAGACATTTTCAATGTTGTCATCTTATGGCTGTATAGATCGTTATAGTTTATGTTCCTACTGTTACATAATATATGCATAAAAGTTAAACCTCTCAACTGTCATGTTGCTTTTTTATAAAATGCCATAAAACAGCACAAAATGAGGGCAAAGATCAAGCGAGGTGTTCTTTCATTACCTGCACGTGTGTCTTTCTCAGGTGACTGTGCAGTTGAATCTCCTCAGGTATGTCTACTGATCTGGCACCTACGAACTGCAGCAGGGGCAGCGCTACCCCTGTGTCCCAGAATGAGACTCTGTTCTGGGGTTCCACCAGGTCTCCCCAGCGCCCCTGGAGGTTGGTGGGCGGAGGGCTGTAGAGGGTCATGTTGTTCAGCCGGTTGTTGAGCACAGCGTAGAGGGTGGTCTTGATCTGTCCGCGCTCTTCCTCTGTCATCAGACCCTCAGCGATGAGTTGGTCGGCATATGAATCTGGGATACTTTTTCTCGACCTAGAATGGCCACGAAATAAGGAAAATTAAACTTAACTTTTTAGAAATATGTTATAAAATAAAGGCGGTTTCATCCGTTAAAATCAGAATTGCCAAAACAGTGACTGGTAGAAGTACCCACCGGATAATTTTATACATTGTAGGGTTTGTGAAAAAGGGCTCGTCCAGCTCATTGTGCCCCCACTGGCGGTAACAAAGCAGGTCTACAATAACATCTTTTCTGAAGCGTCTCTGGTACTCCACGGCCAGCCGGGTCGCCCTGAGGACCTCCTCAGCATCATCGCCATTCACATGGATTATTGCACATCCTACCATTTTACCTAAACAGCAACAAACAGAATTGCAAAAATGTTGTTAGATGTTGTTTAAAATAATAATAAAAAAATAACTTATTTTACTTCATAATTAAAAAAAAAACATTTTTCATTTTTGTTTAATTTAATGTAATACATAAAGTAAAATCTAAATAAAATAAAAGTAAAAAAAAAAATAATAACAACAATAATAATAATAACATAACTAAAAGTAAAATCTAAATAAAAGTAAAAAAAAAAACAACAACAACATATATATATATATATATATATATCAAAACCTAATAAAAATTACAAAACACATTACAAAATCCCTAAAACCTTTAAATCTAAATAAAAGTAAAAAAAAAAACAACAACAACATATATATATATATATATATATATCAAAACCTAATAAAAATTACAAAACACATTACAACATCCCTAAAACCTTTAACTAAAAATAAAATGAAAATAGAATATAAAAACTAATTCCAATATTAATAAAAACTATAATTGTATCTCAATGAAACTAAAATAACACTGGTGCAGAAATTCAGGCATGTGATCAGCTAAGGACAAAAAAGAAAACCGTTTTTTTAACCATTCAATATGACCAATATGATAAAATAACAATACTTTATTTTTTAAATTACAAAAAATAAATTAATAATAAGTTACGTTTTTTTAACATTAAATTAATAAAGAAATATCATTATTGCAATAATACTATTGCATTGTTAAATAAAAAAAATATGTATTATTATTATTAGTAGTAGTAGTAATAATAATAATAATTATTATTTTATTTTACAAAACAACAAAATTACAATGCTTACATTTATGCTTTCTTAAGTTTATTTGCTTTCAAATGTTAAGCCATAGAGCTCTCATTTGCTTTGAATATTGCAGGGAAACCTTAAAGGTACGGTCACATTAACTACTGTTGGGTAAATTTATAATTTAATATAACCATTATATAATTTCCCTTATTTGGATGGCAAAATGTGATTGACATTTAAACTGCACAATTATTATGGTTATCTCAAATAATTGCAATCGGATTGAATGAGACACAATAAGACAATTAATCAATAATAATAATCACGACAGGCCAATCTTGGGTCCCACATCTCAGGCTGGAAAATATGGAAATCCATATACTGGGGAAAATAAAATAAATAAATACATCACTCACACTCTGGCATGTACATACCAACATCACTACAGTACAGAGATGATCGGCCCCTCTCTGAGGGAGTGGTGTAGCCCACTTGATTGTTCACGATGAGGTGGATGCTTCCACCTACTCTAAAATGGGGGAGATTTGACAGGGTGAAGGTCTCTGTTACGATGCCTTGGCCTGAAAACGAAGCATCACCATGAACCTGCACAGAACAGATAAACTATTACGTTATATCATCAACTACTATGTATTAGCAAGGTGTATAATGTTGTTATTAGTGAACTTTACTAATCTGGAAACTAATACAGACATCCTAAAACTGACTGAAACATCTCTGCTCAGGACCTGCAGGCAGATGACTTTGTCTCCTGGTTGTGCATGAGGGTCAGCGGAGTAATCGCCGTCCTGTTTGACTTGCTGACGGCCACGAGTCTTTCCTTGCGTCACAGGGTTGATGGCCTCCAGGTGGGAGGGGTTCGGCAGCATAGTGACACTGAGAGGGTGTCCCGCCCCAAAGTCCAGCTCCACCGTGGAGGTTAAATGGGACAGCACGTCTCCAATAGAGGGAGAGTTCTCCGGAAACTCGCTGAGACCCCTCATCTTACGGAACATGAGCTGAGAGCGAGAAATGAAGAAGTATTTGGTTTGTCAAAAGTGTAATAACAGCTGCAGGCAATGACTCAATTAAAATTTTCCCACAAACCGGTTACAAAATAAACTGCCATTCCCTGGAGAATGAGTCTATTCATGTAGTATGAAGAGGTGGAGATTGTGACTCAGAGGATTAGATGTTAGGAAGAAACAATGGGTGAGGAATTAAACCAAGATGGCATAAACATAACTGACAAGGAAGAAAAACAAGGAATCAATTCCAAACCGAAGCTGTGCATGCAAACACAATTTTAAAGGGGTCCTATTATGCTCATTTACAAAGTCTTGATTTTGTTTTGGGGGATGTACTAGAACAGGCTCTCATACTAGGTTGTTTGAAAAACATTATTACAACACCTCTCTCCCCAGTTTGGCATGAACAGCTTGAATAGTTCCTGTATCAAATGAAGGCCCGCCTTCTGAAATACGAGATGTGCTGTGATTGGTTAGCTGGGCCAGTGTGTGTTGTGATTGGTTAGCTGGGCCAGTGTGTGCTGTGATTGGTTAGCTGGGCCAGTGTGTGTGTTGTGATTGGCAGCACTCGGCGCCTGGTCGGGAAATGTCATGCCCCTTACCATAGCCGCCTGCGAGTTTCAGTGTAAATATTGCGTCAAAATCAAATCAATTTGATCGCGATTTAAACCCAGATGATTGTAATCACTCCAAGTTCGTCTGCCTTGGGAAAGCTAGCGTGTCTCCGACATAGTGATAACACTCGTTGCCTTCTCTAGTGCAGCTCAACCAGGTCTCGTCCCATTCGTCGATATTTGTGATATTACAAATCCCGGAAAATATGCGTTGTAGTCCAAACGAGTCGTTCATTGTAGTTTTTGAAAAGTGATTTCTGTTGAATAAAATATCTCCTTTTGAAGTGGACTTTGAGCTTTGTAACTTTGCAGATATTTTTTATGCTCAAACAGCAACATTACAGACTAACTAAAGTTGAAAAAGTGAAAAAGCATAATAGGACCCCTTTAAAGGAAAAGTTCACGCAAAAATGTAAATTCTGTCATCATTTACTCCCCCTCAAACCTCTATGAATTTCTTTCTAACATAAAAGTAGATATTTTGAAAATGTCACAGAGTTTTTTTTTGTCCATATAATGGAAGTCAATGGTAACCAAAACTGTTTGGCTAACAACATTCTTCAAAATATTTTCTTTTATGATCCACAGAAGAACAAAATTCATACAAGTTTGGAACAACATGAGGGTGAATAAGCAATCAAAGAATTTTTGTGTGAACTATCCCTTTAAGGGTCATCACTTAAAACAAAATAACAAATAAGATAACTCCGATATCTCAAGCGAAAATATTACTTTGCATTTTCAAATTTAAAACAATATTCCCATTACAAACATATAGTATTTCCAGCTTACCTTTAAAATAATTTTAAATTGATATTTTCACAAGATTAATTATTGTGACTTTATTAGTGTAGATTAGAATTTAAATTGCTTTTTTTATTTTATTACATATTTCAGAAACTGTTTTACTTGACTTTTAATTTTGTATTCTGTTTTATTAGCAATTCTCTTTTTGTTTTCATGGCTGTAAACAAAAGTATCAAGTATCAACCTCTGGAGGGAACTGCAGTAGTCCGGTGAGGAGGTTGAGACGTCCACGGTGAGGCATTCCCATGACCACGTCTGTCACTCCACTATACGCCGCAGAACGGAAGAGCTCGTAGAAAAATCCCATCATGCTCTCTGCTCCCTCACCTCCATATCGTTTAACAGTGGCAAACTTGGTGGCTAAAAAGTGGTCAAATTCCTTTAAAAAGAGAACACAGGAGACGCACATTTGCTGATGACAGTGGAATCAAGTGTGTAATGATTTACATGTTATTCAAAGTGTTACAGTCATCCTGAGGCATTCAAAAAAAAAAAAGTGACTAAATGCAAATGGCTGTGTTACCTGTGACTCAAGCATCAGTTTAGCCAGCTGTCTCCTCTCCTCCGGTGAAAACGCCTCTTTCTTGAGCTCCTCAAATCGGTCTGCAAACCATTCTCTTTCCTGCAAGTTCTGGAGCTGAGTGGTTTCCACTGAGATTCTCCCACAGTATGTTCTCTCCAGATAGGCCAACACCTCTTCAGAGGTCGCCTCGGCTTTCCCAAAATGCCGCAATCCTGGAATGACGACAAATAAAAATGTAAGGAGATAAATGGACCAAACTAAAGAAGTATTATTTTAAAATAATGTTCTGTGGTAGACATGTGCCGGTATTCGGTACTACGGTATATCACGATAACGAACATGCACGATATTGTTATCGTGGTGGGCACCTCAAAATACCGTGAATAATTATTTATTACAAATTATTCAGATTTTTTTTAATGCATTTAAAGAATACTTTTCCCATAAACTGGTTAAAATGCACAACACTGCTGTATGCTGCGTCACAGACACATGCGGACTCTCATGTAAACAAGCCCAATGGATGAGAAGCGCATGATGGGAGGAGTGAAGGAGACACGCTGAATGAAAATGCACATTCACTCTCTGACAGCAGATGGCGCTGATGGAACAGCAGAAATGCAGCTGTTACCCCGGTAACCCCATAAACAAAGCAGCTGCACTACTTTCTGAAACATATTTATATGATTTAACAGCCATTCTGATTTTTGTATTCGCAGTGGTGTTCATCACATAACTAAATACTTAAACGGCTATTTATTTTCACATTTTTTTATATTTTAATCTGGACTACAACATGATATTGTTTGAAAATGTTTTGATTCTTTATTGTTCGGTCTAGAGGTCTACACGGAGGACCCGAGACCCGAGGACCCGGGATCCGTACGGGTTCGGGGCTATATTTTAAATTGTCAGCCGGGTCGGGTCCCAATCTATTACTTCGGGTCCCGGGTCTGTTTAACATTGTGTGTATAAAAACCCTAATGCCTTGCCCCATGTAGACTTCAAAGGTAATTCCATTAATATGTAAATTAAATTTCTGCACTGAATTAAAGGACATGTGGAAATTATTTTATGTGCTAATCAACATAATGAGATATAGGCTATATGACTAAATACAAACAAGCAGAAACTCACCGGTGGTGTTGAAGACTCCATCAACGACTCCATTCAACAGGCCGATCTCCGGCACGCTGTCCAGCACAGGAGTTTGGGGAAGTAACGGGTTAATTTGAGCTACTTTGTGTCCATGTGCTCTATAGGCCTCCACCAGTCTCGCCAGCCCGTGATCTGTTTACATGAGACAGCCAGCGAATGCGGTTTGTAATACATTACCACACTCTATACGGTAAAGCATTGCAGATTTTGTTTCGCATCTCAAATATTTATACAGGTTTAAGAATTCATCTTTAAGAAGTAAGAAGCTACCAAAGCGTATGTTATGCGTCTCTAAAGCATAAACATTATAATAATACAGACAATATTAGAGGCAGGTTACTGTTAATTTATCAACCTTGGTTAAGCGCGGAGATCTGCGGAAGCCCAGCGTCTTTCTCCGGAATCTCTCTCGGTCTGAAACCATAGACTCCCCGCTGAGTGTGGTATAAACTCGCTAAAAACGGCCGTCTGGCACCGAAAGAATGGTGCAAAAGTCGATGTAGGTTTATAAGCATAATACCCGCTGACGTGGTGGAAATAAATAAACTAGATGAGCCACGCGTTCTAGTGCGCAGCCATAGTAAACGATAGCGGTGTCCGATAAGTGAATGAATCATTCTTGCGAGTCGAATCTTCTCAATGAATCAGTCCAGTCTGAACGACTCGTTCACGAAACGGATAGAATCCGAGTCAGCAACTAACTGAGAGTGCTTACATTGACATTTTCACTGTGATTATGTTTAATAACACGAAAAGTCTGAATGTAACTCACGAAAAATTGTTATTTTTATCGGTTAAAGGTCACGGTTAACCCAAAATCCAATCAGCAGACCTATATTTTTGTATTACACTGATTTCACTTTTTCTGCAAGCGACCTGACAGCGTTCTCGCGGCATTTTAATGTGCTTAACTTAAAAACACTTAAACCCCAATATTTCAAATATCACGTAAACGCGTTGATTAGTTGTTAGAATAAGCTGATTTTTGATAGTTATTATACAGTAGCCTAGCATACTGTTGTCCATGTAAAGGCACTCTCTCGTTAAACATCTGAAGACTTGCAATTAACTCACCAACTCCTTGAACCGAA
Organism: Sinocyclocheilus anshuiensis; assembly: GCF_001515605.1. Classification (NCBI taxonomy): domain Eukaryota; kingdom Metazoa; phylum Chordata; class Actinopteri; order Cypriniformes; family Cyprinidae; genus Sinocyclocheilus; species Sinocyclocheilus anshuiensis. Next base: position 223,825 of record NW_015554128.1, read on the forward strand.
TAATGTGTAATAATGTAGCGCATAATATTTAGGTTTTAAATAACTGTGATTTATGAGGTAAATAATGTAGCTACACTTTAAAATACAATAAGCACACTTATTAATAAAATGTAATATATAAAAACGCAATAAACTGGGACATAGGCGAATATAGAGCATGTATATGCCATATCGTCATGTCAGGAACCACGTGATGACGTACGTACGTAAAAGAATAGCTGAATCGATCTTTTGAACCGATTGTTTGAACTAACTGTTCAAAAGAACCGATTCGCGACAATGAGTCGGACTGAGCATCACTAATGCACAGAGGCACGCAGATGGGAGGTGATGATTTGCTCATCGCCTATTGGCGGTTGGTTTGTAAGAAGGCTTGGATAGGTCAACTGGTTAATGCCTATTTAGAATATGTGTATTATTTAGCAAACTTCCAGACATGTGTATGGCAAGCCGTTTATGGCAAGCCGTTTTAACATTTAATCTATAAGCCGTACTAGTATCTATTTTCATGGTACTAGTACCTATTTTTTAGATACTAGTATCTTTTCCATTAAGTACTAGTACTTATTCATTAGGTACTAGTGCTTATTCTTTAGCTACTAGTGCTTATTCTTTAGGTACTAGTGTTTATTCTTTAGATACTAGTGTCTTTTGTAAAGTTACTAGTACTTATTCATTAGATACTAGTACTTAATCATTAGATACTAGTACTTATTCCAATAGTGACTAGTATTTAATTATACTCTTCTTGTTAAGAAAAAATAGAGCTAGTACTTTTTTTTTTTTTAGTTACTAGAAACTTTTTAGACCAGACATATCCTGAACTTAATAGATCCT
>NW_015554128.1:225999-243007 GCF_001515605.1 Sinocyclocheilus anshuiensis
TGTACTTGTAGGGCCGCACAATTTGGCCAAAAATTTTGTTTTTATATATCAATAAAACTAATAATGATTATGGTTATTATTTCTAAATAAAAACATTAAACAAAATAAGGAATATTACTTTTGTAATAACACAATTTCACTATAATATACAAAACTGAGTATTTAAGAATAAACATAATAATAAATATATCTGCAAGAAAAATAAAAAAAATGTACACTTCTTTACTCTGGAGAAAAACGTAAGGATTTGCAAATGCTTACCTCAAAGTTCGTAATTATTTTTGCAGTTTTTACTCAAATTAGGGTTTTGTGAGCAATAATGACTACTCAATTAATGTAATTTCTTTTTCATTCATACTCGTCGCCGGAGGGCACCCTCGCGCAGAAACTCCACAAGTGAGACTCACTGATGACGTTCCAGGAAATTCAGCTTTCGCTGTAGATGTAGCCTAGTAGCTGAATAACATGCAGATAGACGTTTTACTGATGAAACATGAAGAAAATAAACAATGACTGCGACAACATATGGTTTTATCTGTGCTCTTCAAGCCATCTCGGGTATTTTTATAAGAATAAAGTTTAAAATGCAATGCTAATCGATATAGCCTTTATCACTGTATAGAATGATATAAATTGGCCGGATTTCTGCCTCATTATTTTTAATGAAACCATGTCAGGTTACAATAATAAGTTATTTCAAAGACTCGACTGATGTTGTGAAGTGAATTTGGACTAAAACATATCATACTTTTGTTTACTAGTACCATGAAAATAGATACTAGTACGGCTTATAGATTAAATTTTACAACGGCTTTCCATAACATGTGTTTCTGTGAACTCACAGGTGTTTCTAAGAAGTTGAGGACACTTACAGTATGGCAAAGATAGTTTGTTTATTGGTGATATTGACTTAAGGACAGCTGCACAAACAGCTATATAAAAACGTTTCTATAGGTGAAAGAGTGTTTATTGCTAAACTGTGTATTATGAAATTTATACTGGAACTTACAGTAGCATGGAGCATTTGTCACAAATAGGCCTACTGATTAATCAAAATAGCGAGAACGTCTGCATTTACTGCTATTTTTAACACATTAAAATACATATAATACAATTTTGTGTTTTTCTTACAATTATTGTTTTTATTTTCAAGTTTACAGGTTGTATCTCCCAGGAACATTTACCTCAAGATCAGCAGCCTGGTCACAGCATGGTGCCATGTTACTTTTGGATAAAGATGGTGAATTGACCTTTTTTACCAAGTCACACGAGTTATTACAGGGGCCCCCTTTTCAATATTCTTGGAAAATAGGCCACTCACTCACTGTCCTTTCTGTACAATGTCTGTAATCTCCTGGATACATTAGCAATTTAAAGGTTAAATAAGAAAATAAAGGGAGAAAAAGAAAAACAATTACATAATAAATAGTTAAAACTGCATTAGTAATTTTGCATTAGCAACTGAACATTAGGCCGAGTGTTCTTTTTAATATTTATGTAAAGTTAATTAATTAATTAAGTAAATTTTGTTATAGAATCCAGTGGAACAATACAGAGTATAAAACAATTACAATCTTCCCACCCCAACACATACAATAAATGAAAAATAAAATAATAATAATTAAAGAAAAAAATAAAAATAATATATATATATATATATACACACACACACTATATATATATATATAGAGAGAGAGAGAGAGAGAGAGAGAAAGAAAGTTTGTAATATGGTCTTAATATAGTTAATATTTTGTTAGGAGGGTGAAGGTGACTATTAAAAGGACAATGTACACATTGAGAATTATATTAAGAAGATGGAACCCTTTCACATGTTAAGTTATTTGCATTCTTCTTTTTACAATTTTCTAAACAGGCACAGCTTTCTATGGAATGTTAAATTGGGCCAGGATAATTATTGAATAAAAGTTATCTTGCTTTTCTTATTTACTTTTTATGTTTTTATGTACCTACGTATTTATTTAGAATAAAATTGTTCAAACATTATTTGATATTTGGTGTACCAATAAGATTACAAACACTTTGCTTCCACCTATAGGCAGACATAAGCATTGCAGGCTCTCACTGCTCAGAAATGCCATTACAAGCAGCATACAGAAAAGAGATTGAAATAATTACCTTTATCTCTAAACTGAAGGCGCTTATACTTTAGTCAATTTAGATCTGTATGAACATCTAAAAATCTATTTTAATGAAATTTCTACAATTGCAGTGGTCCCACTTGAGGGCTGGTGTATCTGGTCCCCAAACAGCTTAAAGCTTCTCTAATGAAAAATAAAAGCTTTTCTCATTAATTTATGAATTCTGAGTTGCCCATAAGGCACAGTGAGATTGCATGACTTCTCTGATATTTCATGTATCATTTCCCTTTCACAGGTCTGCGGTTGGGAGGCAGCACACGAATGTCCCCCAAAAACTGCAACAAATCACCTCCTCCCTAGTCCACCCTCCACGTGTACGCGGTCATACACGCCTCCCAGGCAAATGTGCTCTGATTTTAGTCGTGCACCTCCTCCTCATCACCACATTGTCCTTAAAAAATGGACCCGGAGCAGTTCACAAGCTGAGCTCCAGCATGCACAAGCTTACCTGCTGCTCATACAAATAGGACACAGTGTGTTTTGACATTTATTCCTTAAAACTAACTAGTGTCTGTTGTTATGTTAGTAGTTATTTTTTAACTACTATAAGGTAAGTAGTATCTTTTTTATTTCATTAGATACTAGTATGTTTGTATTACATATTAGTCACTATTTATGGAAGCTTATTTTTGCCACAGAATAAATTTTTTTTAAAAAGATTGCGACTTTTTATCTCTTATTTCAGACTTTTTTTTTCATAATTCAGAGTTTACATCTGACAAATGTGACTCCCCCCCCCCTTTTTTTTTTACTAAAAAAAGTAATAGTTAGCCTACTTTTTATCTAACAATTCTGACTTTTTTCCTGCAATTCTGGGTTTATATCTCAGAATTCTGACGTGTTTTGTCTCAGAATATAAGCTCACAATTGCAATAAGAAAGTCATAAAAAAAGGAGAAAAAATGTGCAGTTATCTTTTTAAAATTTATTTATTTTATTTTTTTTATTCTTTGGTGGAAATAAGCTTCCTTATTTCTGAAAAAAAATTCTGAAGTGCAAATTAATATCTCACAGTTCAAATGTTTTTGCACAATTGCGAGTTCATATCTCACAATTCTTTTTTTTTTCTCAGAATCGCAAAGAAAAGGCAGAACTTTGAGATCTAAACTCACAATTCCAGGAAAAAAAGTCAAAATTTTGCAATTACCTTTTTGATTTTTTAATGTGGCATGCAGAAATAAGCCTCCTTATTTTCCCCTTTCTCTCAGAATTGCGAGTTAATATCTCACAATTTGGACTTTTTGTCTTAAATTGCGTGTTTAAACCTTGCAATTTTGACTGTTTTTCCTCAGAATTGTTTTATTTTTTTCCCTCAGAGTAACTCACATTTCGGAGGAAAAAAATTCAGAATTGTCAGCTATAAACTCACAATTGCAGGAAAAAGTCGAAATTGTGTGATAAAAAGTTGCAATTACTTTTTTCATTTTTGTTAATTATGTGGTGGAAATAAGCTTCCATAATTCCTGTAGTGTAAAGCAACTGATGAATTCAATGGAGCCCTTTGGTTTAAATATTAACTTTCAATTCAGATTTATGCATGGTTCTGTTTCAGTTCTAGTAGTATTTATTTTTTAATAATAACTATTTCACTTTCGCGCCTAATAACTTCGAATATGATGCGAATATCGGGGAGTTTTTCTTCGATCGTCACCCCGGCGTTTTCGCCCACATTCTTAACTATTACCGCACGGGCAAGCTGCATTGCCCGGCGGACGTGTGCGGGCCTTTGTATGAGGAGGAGCTGGCGTTTTGGGGGATCGACGAGACGGACGTGGAACCGTGTTGTTGGATGACCTACCGGCAGCATCGAGAGGCGGAGGAGGCTTTGGACAGTTTCGCCGGGGGTGCTCTTGAACTCGGGCATGAAGACCCGGAGCCTGATGGGGTGGCTGAGGCGGCCGAGGGGGATGAGGGTGTTGAGATGACCCGGAGACTGGCGCAAGGCGACTCGCCCGATAACAGGTCCGGGCGCTGGAGCAGATGGCAGAAGAAGACGTGGGCGCTCTTTGAGGACCCGTATTCCTCAAAATACGCACGTGTGAGTTCATTGAGAAATACTATTAGGCTATGTGTTTTCGGAAAAAGCTATGGTTTGTTGGATTTCCAGCGTGAATAGTGCACCAACCCCCTTTAAAACCAGTTTACAGACCAGCAAAACAGCTTAGGCATAATACCGTGTCAGACCAATTGAGGGTCAAGGTGAGTTCATTGAGAAATGCTGTTATCTGTTTTTTTTTTTAAAAAGCTATGGTTTGCTGGACATCCAGCGTGAAAAGTACCCCAACCCTCTTTAAAACCAGCTCACAGACCAGCAAACCAGCTTAGGCATAGTCCAATGCAGTTTGCAATATGGTCAAATGATCCTAATGAGCCCATCGGTGACTCTTGATTTTGATTGATCATTTGAGAAATCAGTGATAAATACAACCATGCCAACCGGGTCATTCCACAAAACTGTGTGTTTTCCATTTTGAAGAGATGATTTTTGTTGGGAAAAAAAAGTACAATTAAGTAAATTTTTGTAAGATTTTAAACATTATGCCAAAGAAAAACGACTAAGTGAAGCTAAATGTTTAAAACTTTCAAAACTAAACTTTATATAGTTGAATATAACAATGCCTGTTGACAATTTAGTTTATAATTCATTTAGCAATTACTAGCAATTTCTAAAAATAGAATTTAATGATTTTACACACACACACACACACATACATACACACACAAATTTGAAAATATTTACATAGAATAAGTACAAAATACTATATATGTAATATAAACTGTATTTAAAAAATATATTATTATATGTATATTTTAAAAATGTAAAATATTTAAGTAAATAAATAAATTCATATGTTTATTTATTTATTGGAATAGGATAAAAACAAATCCGCATAGAGAAATTAAAAGGAAAATAAATAAAATAATAAAATAATTTTAAATATATATATTTTTTTTGTGGAAAGAAAAAATAACTATTATAAGTCATCGTTTACTCACATAATTTTGAATTTATTATTATTATTATTATTTTTATTTTTTTTGGTGTAATGACCCAATCGTAGACTTGGAGAGATACAGAGAGTCTGGGTGACCACATCTCTGAGCACATCCCACAACTCTGGGTGACCTTGAAATAATACCCACCTTCTCTTTAGTGAGATAAAAGAAGGCATGAGATGGAGGCATAAATTATGTCATGCACGCTCATGATGTTATGGTATAAAATAACTCCATTTGTTTGCGAGTCTTTTCCACAGTGCACATTCGTTTTGTTGTCTCCTCTGCCTGATGATCAAGCAACTGTGATTTGCTGACTGACTAGGGGCTGGAAATAAAGACTGCTCACATCCTTGCTTGTCCATACAGTTCATGTTTTGTTCAGGAGCACGCTGCCACTAAATGCAGCTTGCCTGTTTTGATGTGTGACAAGTAGCCACCTCACCCCTAGAGACAAGCTCATACACACAACCTCAAGGCACGCAAACACTAAAGATGCACTTGCATAAAGTATTTAAGGGCACTTGTGCTGTAAAAGACACACTCCCCTTGAGATTTTATGGGCATTTCATTAGCTCATTTCAAATGTCAGCTCTTTGCCCTCACCGCTGTCCCATCATTGCTCTCAGCAGGAACCCTATAAGCTCTTAATCGGAGATGAATGCCATCCCAGCATTTCCATGAGTTTTGGCAGCCAGGTTAAAACAGGTCAGCTCTACTGACTCTAGCCCACCGCTTTGGCACTGACAGAGCAGGAGAGGGATGTCCTCCAAAATCTAAGCGAGCAGATTGCAGAAAAAAACTTAGATATACAATGGTGTCCAAAAGTTAGGATTTTAAATGTTTTTGAAGAAATCTCTTATGCTAACCAAGACTGCACTTGTTTGATCAAAATATACAGTAATATTGTGAAATATTATTACAATTTCAAACAACAGTTTTCTATTTGAATATATTTTAAAATGTAATTTATTCTTGTGATGGAAAACTTAATTTTCAGCATCATTACTCCAGTCTTCAGTGTCACATGATCCTTCAGAAATCATTCTAATATGCTGATTTGCTGCTTGATTGTTATTGGTACTCATTTATTAATAATGGTTCTTATTATTATCAATGAAAACAGTTTTTGCTGCTTAATATTTTTGTGGAACCCACGTTTTTTCAGGATTATTTGATGAATAGAAAATTAATTGAACTGCATTTATTTGAAATGGACATTTCTGATTTATTCCATCCTTCCTGAATAAAAGTAAAAGTATTTTTTTCAGTATTAATTTTTCAATTATTACTTTCTTTTCTTTTAAAATCATACCTACCCCATAATTTTTGAATTGTTGTGTATCACACTTTCCATAAAAATTAAGCTGCAAAAACTGTTTTCAGCATTGATAAAAATAATAAATGTGTCTTGAGCATTTGAAGACTGAAGGCTGATGAAAATTCAGCTTGCTATCACATGAATAAATGACATTTTTAATATATATTCAAATAGAAAACAGTTATTTTAAAATGCAATAATGTGTCACAATATTACTGTTTTTACTGTGTTTTTAAAAAATAAATACAGCCTTGGTGAGCCTAAGAGAGGTCTTTCAAAAAGAAAAAGTAAAATGTATTTCAAACTTTGGGCCACTAATGTAGAAAGAGTTTCAGGTTGGTTTTGAATGCAGATGCCGCGTCTAAACAAGTAAAAGTGTAGGTGAGTCTGGTTTTCTAGCAGGAAATGTATTATTCATTTGGCTATGGGCTGCTCTGCCAGGAGCCAGGCTGTCCGACACTGTCTGCCGTAGCTGAGAACTGCTGGAGATGAGGAAAAGTGGCCCGGCTCCTGGCAGCACCACAAAGAAACATGAGCCAGGCTGCCTGATAGCAAATCAAGCAGTAATGGGTTGATGAAGTCCACTTATGGACATAGACCGCAGCCAGGATTTGTGACTTAGATAATCTGCATGATTCATTTTTTTTTTCTTTTGCATAGTCTTGAGTAATCGCTGATGCGTGATGGGAAAGTTGGGTTTCTGCATCAAATATGCAGTTCTGTCAACGGTGCTGGGTTATTTTTACCACGTTTTATAAATGCAGCACCTCTCTGCTTCTCAAGTGGAGGCGGTTGGAAAAAATACGCCATTTTCAGATGAATGAACTGGAATGTTGAAGTCATGGCTAGACTCCATGTGCAGAGGTGGTACGGTCAACCTTGTAAACTGCACTCAGTGCACTGTACTGTATGTGTCGTTTCTTCACTAGATTTTCTGAGTCAAGTCAATTCAGTTGTTTTGAGTTATTTTTAGGTCGCCTCCATCAGGAAGAATATCTTAATTACATTAGAACTTGACAACTCAGTTGCCTGCTGTGATCACAGATGACATCTTTCTTTATCTTTATCTAAACTAAAAGCTCAAAAGCATGGGAGGGAATGCATTTTGTACAGATAAGAAAAAGGTTTAGGCTTCTTATAGTAAGAAACTGAAAATCAAGGGCAAGAATGCTTGAGGTTTTGTCAATTTTTTTAAATAAAACAAATGCATATTTTTCTGAATATTGTAGAAACTGTTATAACGTGGTTAACTCTTCTTTTGGATATTGGAATACGTTTAGTAATTTTGTCTTTTCCTATGTTTCCTATTGTTTCTATGCACTAAAACAGATTGATAGATGCTGCATGAGCTAAATGTTGCAAACTTGGCATTGATCCTTTTTCAAAATGATGACGCTACAGTACTGTACAGGCAGGATCACTATACAGGATCAGGTGAAAGGGTGATTTTGTCTTAGCAGGAAATAGGATCATTTTGAGTGGGGTGTCCTGTTGTTTTGTGATGTTTGCTAGCTTGTACTTTGCATTACAAACAACAGATGCCACTCTGTGGTTGATAATGTGTCCTGTCGTTCTCCTACAGTAATGCCTGTGAGGGTGTGAATGTTACAAAACCGGTCAAGAACATGTCCAGGTCATATTTAACCCCAAAATCAAAAATGAGAAATAAGAAATTATATTTTTTAACACAATTAAGTCTACCATTAAGCCTTAACCATTACATTATTATTATTATTATTATTATGATTAATTTACATTACACATTCTCTTTTACATTAACATTAACAGTTAAGATTAAACCACATGCAGATACAACATATACACATTCATATTCATGTAATGCAGTTCTTAAAATTACATATAATTAATTACATAAAATTAATTATATTAAATATGTGGATTAAATAGTAAAGCATTTATACATTGTGTCTGTGTGTAATTTTCTTTAAGAATTTATTATTTTATTTAGATAAATATTTAATTTATTTATTTATTGGTGTAAAATGTGGCCTGGACATATTTTTCTGAGATTTAAGGAAAAACAAACCAGAATTAAGACAGAATATCTTTTCTTTTTAGGGGAACCATGAGCTAAATTTTTGTCTTATTGTCTGTTATGCCATCACAAGCAGATGCCCCTCATTTTGCCATAAATGGGTCAGGCTTAGTCTAAAACCCTGTTCAGAACCAGGAAAATAAATGCCAACCGCACTGTGCCATAAATATGAGCAAACAGGAAGTGAACAGACGAGGCCTATCGGTTCAGACTCTGTCTGCGTGCGTGTAGACTTGACCAGACTCGTCCTCACAGTAATTATCAAGCTGCACGTCATTCATTAGTCTGCCCGGTTGGGGAGTGTGTGAGTGTGTTTAATGAGAACATCTCATCTCTCAGCTGCATCAGCATCACAGCAACACATCGGTTCATACACAAACACACACTTGCATGCAGAATGAATCAGCGCCGGGCCGCCCACCAACTAATAGAGATACCAGCACTTTAAGTGAGTTTCAACATTCCCAGCACTGCAGCTTTCACGTTTTTTCAAGGGCTGAAAAATGAAAATGGGCTCTTTAACTCAGATTAAATGGCTGCAAATGATGACGCTTTAGATTGACCGTCAGTATGTCTGCTATCAACGTCTCTATGGGTGTGATAAAGCCCTAGATTCACTGAATTATAGAGTGCCAGAAAGTTTCTCAAGACTCTAGGAAACTGCAAGAGATCATGGCTGGTTAGCATGGTTGCGTTAGCCCCTGCTAATGCCGTAACTACACCATCTGGACCCAAAAAAGCATTTTCTCCATTGACAACCATTCAAGATAAAATGCATATTCTGACAGATTAAGTTTTTTTTTTTTCAGAGCAACATACAATATAACTTGCAAATATTTCATGATATTATAGTGGATGTTTGTATGCAGAGATAAGACAAAAAGTGAATTGTCACTTCAAGTCATCAGTGTGTGATGGGAGGGCAGATGGGGAGAAACGGATCATGTTGTGTCCCCTGCGATCAAGAGGATCAAGCTGTTCTTGTGTTTATCTTGATCAATGGGAGAGTAAGGATAAAATGTTCTCATGGATCAAATTTTTGCCCTCTGGGATTTGCAAGGTCGTGAGAATGTGCTTTCGCCTCAGTCTGAGGAGAGCAAAAGTGATTCAGCAGTTAAATGTTTTTACAAATATTTGAGGTGATATATGTAGCATTTGTTATTTTGAATGAATTACACATAATGAATAGGCCGCTGGCGTCTGTGAGGGAGAAAAAAAGCAGTGGTGATGATGTAATCCATGTCTTACCTTGATGAATTATTAACTGCTTTTTTACCGCCCCAGTCCGTTCACGGACCGCCCAATGCACATTTGATACAAAATTGGAAAGCATTTGTGAAAACTGAAAGTTCCAGGTACAATGGCACGCATTTATAAAAAGATAACTATTCACTCTTGAGCAAATAAAGGCATTGTTTGCGGAGACATGTTTGTGAAACACAAAAATGATCCTCTTTGTTGATAATCTGTAGAACAAATGCTAGCATAGTAGTATTGTTTATCCTTTTATTTTTGGTTGTAACAAGACGTCTTCGTTGGGAAGTGTAGTATTGCCATGTTAATTATTTCCTTATGCTGTACGTCATCTTCCGAGGATCATTAGGTTATCAAGTCGTCTTTGAATGAATCGGAGCATAATTACTCTGGAGCTGTAGGAAATTATGTCAACACAACGAGCTGTGATGTGAAACTGAAAAGTTTGTCTATTTTACACTTTTAAGAGCCTTCCAAAAACAAATCGGGCACTGTTAACAACATCTACAAGAGGAAATTCAAATATTTGCAATTTAAATCTCTCTTGCATCAAAATACATGGATTCTTTTGAACTTTCAGATGCTTTTTGCTGCCAAATAGAGTTCCTTGATTTCCATAACTTAACAGCTTTTTCTACAGGTCATAGTGATCTTAATAAGTGGCGAAAAGCCATTATTTATGTGCGTTTTTGTATGTGCTCGTAGGCCTCTTCAGACAAAACGTTTCTCCTCCCTACAAACACAGGAAATGAGGCACATCTAGGGAATAGTGTCTGTTAGACTAAGCACTGGCTGACCCAGATATAAACCGCCTGTGGAAGAAGAATTTATGTGATAGAAGGAACTGAAGAACTGAGAGGTGTTGCTAGCCATCAGAACCAGAGGCAGATCAGGGCAGAGAAGGTGTATTAATGCTTTGAAACCTCATGAAAACATGGTATATGAACAAAAAACATTGTTATTTGATACTAGCTTACATATTGTAAATGCGATCCCACTTTATATTAAGTTGCCTTAACTACTATGTACTTACATCAAAAAATAAGTACAATGTCCTTATTGTGTTCATATTGTATTGCAAAACACTTTTGCTGCTATTGAGGTGGGATACGGGTAAGGTTAGGGACAGGTTTGGTGGTATGGGTAGGTTTAAGGGTGGGTTAAGGTGTAAGGGATGTGCGTGTAGACTTGACCAGACTCGTCCTCACAGTAATTATCAAGCTGCACGTCATTCATTAGTCTGCCCGGTTGGGGAGTGTGTGAGTGTGTTTAATGAGAACATCTCATCTCTCAGCTGCATCAGCATCACAGCAACACATCGGTTCATACACAAACACACACTTGCATGCAGAATGAATCAGCGCCGGGCCGCCCACCAACTAATAGAGATACCAGCACTTTAAGTGAGTTTCAACATTCCCAGCACTGCAGCTTTCACGTTTTTTCAAGGGCTGAAAAATGAAAATGGGCTCTTTAACTCAGATTAAATGGCTGCAAATGATGACGCTTTAGATTGACCGTCAGTATGTCTGCTATCAACGTCTCTATGGGTGTGATAAAGCCCTAGATTCACTGAATTATAGAGTGCCAGAAAGTTTCTCAAGACTCTAGGAAACTGCAAGAGATCATGGCTGGTTAGCATGGTTGCGTTAGCCCCTGCTAATGCCGTAACTACACCATCTGGACCCAAAAAAGCATTTTCTCCATTGACAACCATTCAAGATAAAATGCATATTCTGACAGATTAAGTTTTTGTTTTTTTCAGAGCAACATACAATATAACTTGCAAATATTTCATGATATTATAGTGGATGTTTGTATGGAGAGATAAGACAAAAAGTGAATTGTCACTTCAAGTCATCAGTGTGTGATGGGAGGGCAGATGGGGAGAAACGGAGTTTTTTTCAGAGCAACATACAATATAACTTGCAAATATTTCATGATATTATAGTGGATGTTTGTATGCAGAGATAAGACAAAAAGTGAATTGTCACTTCAAGTCATCAGTGTGTGATGGGAGGGCAGATGGGGAGAAACGGATCATGTTGTGTCCCCTGCGATCAAGAGGATCAAGCTGTTCTTGTGTTTATCTTGATCAATGGGAGAGTAAGGATAAAATGTTCTCATGGATCAAATTTTTGCCCTCTGGGATTTGCAAGGTCGTGAGAATGTGCTTTCGCCTCAGTCTGAGGAGAGCAAAAGTGATGCATATAGTTATATGAATGAAAATCATTTGTAATTGTTTATGGTTCAGTAACGATACAATGAAATTGGGTCATGAGTTGGCGGAGTGAGTTGTTTGTAATCGTTTGAATGAATCGTTTACAAAAGTGCTAATTCTGGAATGGTAGATTTTTATAATTGAAAATAGGTCAAGAACTGTAGTTTTGTTTAGAAATGAGCATATTTGGTAGTGCTGTTTGCCAAGGCATTGTTTAGTGATTTGAACAAGTTCCAAGCATTAAACTTTGGCTTGCGACTCGAGAATGATACATCATGTGGACTGTTACGAAGAGGGGTGCTATTACTCTTCTAAGTGATCTGACTCACAATTTTTGCCTGGTGGAAGATAAAATGGGTGAGAAAATCCCATACATTTACATTAAAGGAAGCAACCAACACTTGGTAAGCAGCCACCCAGAAAACCCTAGTATTGTAGTGGCGACTTCTAATCAGGCAAGCACGAATCAACCAACACATTTTATTTAGAAAATGGAAAAATTTGATAGTGATTATTAAATTCCAAGAATGCATTGCATTTTAATTTTTTCCATGTTGAATGCATTTTCCCACCCCTATTATATATGTGCTGATGGATGATTTGTCATTGAGATTCACAGCCTTAACTTAATATTTTATTTCAGCAGAATAATCAATTCATACATAATGGATGGAACTTTTCTCAGATCGCCAGAAGATCCCATGGTAGGGAAAATATGGCCAACTTGCACTTATGTAATTCCACCACTAGCCAGTATTCCGTCATCCTGTGGTGGGGCTCCCCTACTGAAATCCAGTTCCATCTGTCTATGCTTGTCGTTCTATCTTACAATAAGCTGTAGTGTAAGTGGTGCAAGCCTTCCCCATCTTCTTTCAAAACACTTGAGGGACCATCTCACCAAATCTGCATGTGGTAACCTTGCCAGAGGCTGACCAGTAGTCCCTGGTGAAGGGAACTATGGTTAAATTTATCCCAAAGTGGTGGAGGCAGGGCCGTCCTTAGCTGACGCGGGGCCCGGTGCAAGGTAGGGAGCGGGGCCCCCATCGGTCCGTTCGCGATCGCGTTCCAGGGGGAGGGGGGTCCCCCTCGGTCCGTTCGCCGCGGGGCCCCCTCAAAGCGCGGGGCCCGGTGTGACCGCACCAGTTGCACCGCCCAAAGGACGGCCCTGGGTGGAGGGCAGTTATATTGGTGTCTTACTCACATTCTATGCTGTCCTTGAGAGCACAAAGTGACCTTGAGTTTCAGCAGCTACTGTACTTCTGTTAAGTCCCCAGTTTGTTGACGTGGCACTTTTCAGAAGCACGTTGAGAAACTGAAGACGTGACATTGTCCAAGTGTACTTCCTCTGAATTCTGCTGAAATGGGCGTTTATGAGCAATTATAAGTGTTTTCATTGTAATTGGGATTTTTTTTTTTTCTGCTCTGAAATTGGGAAAACCTATGTATAGCTGAACTGTGTGTTACAGCTGTTTTGTAAGGAATTCAAAGAACAAGCATTAAAGGAATTCTGTCCTTCTGTCATGTTGTTCCTGTACAACCTTTTTTTTCATTGGTGAAACACAAAAGCAGGATTTTGAAGAATTGTACTGATCGCTCTTTGCTTGTGGCAGTTACAATGAATAGGGAATGTAAGATTTAAAAACACCATAAAAGTACTGTAGTATCAAGTCTTCTGAAGTCATACGAAAGCTATCAGTATAGACCAGTGGTATCCTCCAAAATTTTCCCTGTTGTGTTCCACAGAAGAAAGAACGTTATACAAGTTTGGAAGACATTAGGGTGAATACATATAGAAAGAATTATAATTTTTGGATGACTATTTCATTAAGGTCGTACATAACGTCTCTCTCTCTTTTTTCCCACAGTGGGTAGCATTTGCATCTTTGTTCTTCATTTTGGTGTCCATTACCACATTCTGTTTGGAGACTCATGAGGCCTTCAATCCCATCATCAACCGCACAGAGACTTACATGGTGGGCAATGAAACACGGGAGCGTGTTTTTTCTGAGACGGAGACCATGGTGCAGTTAACCTACGTTGAGGGTGTCTGCGTTGTGTGGTTCACTTTCGAGTTTCTGATCCGAGTGACTACCTGTCCAAACAAATTAAAATTTGTCAGAAATACACTCAACATCATCGACTTTGTGGCCATCCTCCCCTTCTACCTGGAGGTAGGGCTGAGTGGACTCTCATCCAAAGCAGCAAAAGATGTGTTGGGTTTCCTCCGTGTGGTGCGATTCGTTCGAATTCTCCGTATCTTCAAGCTAACGCGACACTTTGTGGGTTTGCGGGTACTAGGGCACACGCTCCGTGCCAGTACTAATGAATTTATCCTCCTCATCATTTTCCTTGCACTCGGAGTCTTAATCTTTGCCACTATGATCTACTATGCCGAACGTTTTGGAAGAAACCTCAACGATCCTGACGCCAGTAGCGGCACACACTTCAAGAACATCCCCATTGGCTTCTGGTGGGCTGTGGTAACTATGACAACCCTCGGCTATGGCGATATGTACCCTCAGACAACGTCTGGCATGCTGGTGGGTGCACTGTGCGCACTGGCAGGTGTGCTGACGATTGCCATGCCTGTACCTGTAATCGTGAACAACTTCGGCATGTACTACTCCCTAGCCATGGCGAAACAAAAACTACCAAAGAAAAAAAATAAGCATATCCCACGAGCACCTCAGCTAGGGTCTCCCAACTACTGCAAGTCAGCTATTAACTCCCCACGACCCAGCACGCACAGTGACACATGCCCCCTGGCACAGGAAGAGGTTTCCGAGATCAGATACCAAGGTAAGAGCTAATAATTTAGAATCTGTAAATTTCCGTCAATGTGATTGAAATGTTAACCTTAAAGGAGTCATATCTTAAAATTGTTTTCTCAGAGGTTCACTCATTTGGTCTTATCCTCTTTCTGACCGTAGAAGTAAACAGCTCATTTTTTTGCTTCTATACCTTTAAGACTTACAAACAATCTCTTTAGCAGTCAGTTTACCGCACACTGATGAGTAATATTTCTAATAGTGTTTCAATAGATTGACTTTTTGGACAAGGGGACAGAGTCTTTCAGTTCTAAAACTACAGTATATTCACATAAACAACCTTTATTTGAAAAGATCATGAGATTTGTCATGATTTGACTCTTTTAATGTTACTCATTAATCTGTTAGCTTAGCATGTTGATCTGCTGAGCTCTGGATGTTTATCTAGAATCAACTGAACTTGAGTTGGCTGCATCTGAATAATGAATCTACTGGTAGGTTTGATTTTACACAAGAAACTTAAAAAGTGCTAATAGTTTCAGTAATAGAGAAATCTTTCCATTTATCTCAGTGGTTTTGCACTCATGGAAGCTTACTACTACTCTAAGCTTTCACAGGCATCTAAATTACAGATAGTCCAATCTAACAATTAAGGGTAACTACACACTAGAGTTTATGCTATGTCAGAGAATGCTGAGAATCTATTGATTTAAAAGGGCATGGTATGTTTTAAGGATGTTGGGGGGAATGGGGTTGTAAAACTGACGTCAAATTGTGTGACCAAAAGTTGAAAAAATTTGGACAAAAATTTGGGAAAAAATGGATTTTCAAAATTTCAGAGAGTCCACTTGTCTAGTTCAACCTTCCAAATTGTTGTGTTTGCACGAATGGGGTTGTAAAACTGACGTCAAATTGTGTGACCAAAAGTTGAAAAAATTTGGATAAAAATTTGGGAAAAAATGGATTTTCAAAATTTCAGAGAGTCCACTTGTCTAGTTCAACCTTCCAAATTGTTGTGTTTGCACTTGGGAAACAGCCTAATGCAGAAATGCAATATAATTTACAATATAAGTTGAATTTCCTACATGTAAGCTAGGGTTATTTATTCCTGCTCCTGGAGACCCAGTGTTTTACAGAGTTCAGGTCCAACCCATCCTTCAGCAAACCTGCCATTAATGTTTAAGTAATCAAAAGGTTAGCTGGCTGAAGTGTGTTTGATCGGAGCTAAACTTGTCAGGACAGTGGATCTCCAAGAGCAGGGTTGTGTACCCATGATGTTTTTTAGTGTTTGAAAGTATTAGAGCCAGGTGAATTTGGCTAGGTGTACAATCATGCATTGTTGGAAAAATCTTTCTTGCAGAAATGTCATTTATATCAGCAGGTTTGAACTTTGAGAGCGGTTTGGCTTTCAGGATGTATCGCAGCGTTGATAGCCTGAAATAAATCCTGCATGTCACCTTGCATCAATCTGTAATGAGTCATCTCTCTTTGCCTGTGACTGGAGATTTTAAAGTGAACGGGGAGGCGTCCAAAGCTGCCCTGGCCAATGAGGATTGTCCTCACATCGACCAGGCGGTGTCACCCGAGGAAGTCTTTAGCCCTGTGGACCGCGAGAGACCCTGCTTCCTGCTCACCTCCGGAGGACAACGAGCCAATCACACGGGGGGGAGAGTCAGGAAGGGTACGTAACCAGCCAATCACTGCTAGCCTTTAGAGCACTGGCAGTGCTGTGTCTGAAAGTGGAGCAGCTGTCAATCAAAGATGCTCTTTCGGTGCAAAACGACCGACTGTCACTCAGCCTTCTTTCTTGCAGTCTGATAGCTCCTCAGGTCTGCTGTTACTCTAAGGTTGACAGGAAAAGCTGCGATAGAAATGACATATCCAAGTAAGCCGTCAATGGGCCTCTTTTCATTTATAGCTCATTCTGAACAAGATCTCTGAGAAGAACATTCAGTGCCAGTTTTTCCTAATGTATTCATGCGAATGCGGTACGTTTTACAGTACGTATTTCAGGCAGATTCAGTGGACCATAATGTAAGGGTCCAATTTTAAATGAAAAAGTAAATGAATGTTTATGAAAAAAAACAATGGTTTTATAAAGTAAATGAAATAAGCTTCAGTATAATGCCTAGCAGTGTGCTTGTTTGCATGCAGATTCACAATGGCGGGAGGTCCTGGTGATGGTGAATCTCACAAGAGATGCAGCATGGGATATGGGGCATGTGGTCACATT
>NW_015554128.1:243220-254668 GCF_001515605.1 Sinocyclocheilus anshuiensis
AGGGTATATATATGGTTGTTTCTTGTTGGGCTGATGTGTCTGGCTGAGTTCTTCGATATCTCTCTGAACCTGTGTTGTGCTGTACAGCACTGTGAAACCACCCCATGCATGCAGTAGACAGTTTGAAGCATAAAATGCATGGAGGATGATGCAGTTGACTTGGCAATCAGTCATTGTCAACTGGCTAGCCATGAGCATAACAAGTACATGACAGGGCAACACTAACCAAAACTAATCTGCGCAAACACACCACATACATACACATACCTCAGCTATCTGTCCCTATACCTACTTTAAGAACCATATTTATTCTGAAGCAAACCTTGGCAGAGAGTCTTTGTTTAGAGTTGAAGGCTGCTCTGAGGTTTTACTGAAAGCCCTTTTTCTCTTCAAATGAAATCACAGCATGACCTGATGAGTTAATCGTATTAACAATAACCTGTAGATTTACACCGGATCTGAATGAATGCAGCATGGGAGAATGCATGGTAAACCCTGATTTTACCATGAGCCTGTAAAGGAGAACCTGCTTGACACATATCACCCTGTTTGCTTGCACGGTTCGAAGGACAACAATCCCGCCAGCCTTCTCCATCCGCCCCCCTCCCCCATGTTTCTGTGCCGTTCGTTTGGTGTATTAATATGATTTTCCTTGTTGTTGTTGTTTTCTCTTCGTGTTTTTTTAGAGACCCAGCGCGGCAACCGAAGCAGACAACTGACCGAGTCAGTGTGTGTAATGAACCATGGTGTACCAACCACTATGTGTGTCAACCATAAAGCCACATCCCCCACCTGATAGTACTGTATTTAGTGCGTGTGTGAGCGCGTGCTGTGCGTTTGTTGTGGATTAGTACTTCTCTTCGAGTTGTGACTGAGAATTAATTCAGCGTAGATGTAGCACAGTAATCAAGAGAAGCTGTAGTGGTTCAGCCGTTGTTTCGTTTGTGGTTTATTGTGCTGTGGTTTTGTGCGAAGTGCCTGTTGTTTTTCCGTTCGTGAGTGTCAATGTTGTACATGGTGCTTGTGAGTGCTGGTGTTGTGAAAACATGACCTTTCTTTTATCTCGTTGAAGTGTTTGTTTAAATGTTGTAAAAATGTTACTCCAGTCACTAATCACAAGAAAAAAAAATCCACATGCTCTGTGATCATGTTTGAGTAGGGAGAGTCACACGACAAGAACTCAGCCAGACAGAAGCGCTCAGTTGAACATTAACAGCAAACAGGTGCCATTAGCCATGATACCCTTCTGAAAAGACCAGCTTCCTAGCATGAATTCCCATGCTTATGCAGGCTCGTTAGGTGCTGGTCCAACTGATGGGCCCAGCATGGTCTTTCTAGTGATGCTGGATGACCAAAGAAGACTTGCTGCTTAAGCTGGTTGAGTAGTTTTCTTGGGACACTGCTACCAGTATGCATAGCACAACCAACTATGCTGGTCTTTTCAAAGGGGTAGTCAAGATAAGACTAGGCCAGGGAATCAAACTCTTTCCTTAACTCTTGAAATAAAGGTAACACCTCAAGCAACACTTTAGGATAGGATAGTGTTAGGCTAAGCATTTTGATACAAGTGAAATACTTCTGTCACTTGTTAGCCCTGTAGTTAGCCCCATATTTAACAGAACTAGCATCATCTGGTAGCTAAAGAGCTACAGTACCAGTAAACAGGGTATATATATATGGTTGTTTCTTGTTGGGCTGATGTGTCTGGCTGAGTTCTTCGATATCTCTCTGAACCTGTGTTGTGCTGTACAGCACTGTGAAACCACCCCATGCATGCAGTAGACAGTTTGAAGCATAAAATGCTGTGTTTTAAGCTGTGGTTTTCATTAGGTGCTACTGAACACCATTTAAAAGGAAAAAAGATGAGACAATGGCTATTTCATATATGATGATAAATTTAGTTTGAAGTGACACTAAACAATCATGATTCTAGTGATGCACACGTCACCAACATAGAAACTTGACTGAAGAAACCTGTTGTAAAAATGTTACTCCAGTCACTAATCACAAGAAAAAAAAATCCACATGCTCTGTGATCATGTTTGAGTAGGGAGAAAAAAATTAGCAATTGTTTTCCCGTATTTTGTACTATTGTAGTTACCATGTAGAAAATGGCTTTTGCACTGTTTGCACCGTTCACTTTTACATTACTTTCTGTAGAACAAATGCCAGTTTGATATATTTTGTAGCTCACATGTTTGGCTGGTAACTTTCGAGATGCACCGCGTACTATTCAGATGTGACTAATCAGGCTCCGCCCACAATGAAATCTCATTGGTTCAAAATTGAACTTGTTTTAAATATTTGTATTTAACATTTAATATACGACGATCATGTTTTGATTGACTGTGATTCAGCATAAAAATACGTTGTCGCTGAAAATTTGATGTGTCGCGCCTGGTTGGAACGCTGTGCTGGAAAAATACCAAGGCTTGTTAACGCATTATTGGGACCAAACTCATTATTGGGATTTTTTGAAGTTATGACAACACCATTATTGAGTTTGATGCGGGAAATGTTTGATAAATGCTTAGTTTGCATTTGAAACTTCAGTCTGAACATACAAGCTATTTTGAAAGCCACATATTACGGCGGTTTTCGTAGACACCATCACAAGAGACAATCCTGCACAGAACAACACCGTAACTCTTTATAGAGAACATACAGGGTTTATAATGGAATAAACGAAAGGAACTGATACTGTGTCTTAAGTTTGTTTCAACATTTATTTTTCATTGTTGTGAAAATGTGAAGTAAACCCAATTCTTTGGGACCAAACTAGCGCACTGCCAGTTGTATCATGGGAAATGTCCATGTTGGGTCATTTCCATACAATATGCTGGACTGTTCAAAGACCCAACCACATCAGAGCACAAACAACAGTATGTAATAAAAATATATATGAATAAGCCTCCAAAGGTTCACAGCCTTTATGACTGCATAGTTTTTGGACACAGTAAACTTCCTTGCAAAAGGCTGCATCCCAAACGTTTGTGCTGTTTTGTGAGACGTCCTTGTGTTTTTCACCACATTGCAGTGCAAAGTATGGATAGTTATCTAAAACCAGGTGGTGCTGTCATTGATGGTTTGAGTTGACATGTTAAGGCAATTTTGTGTCTTTTTCTGAAGAGAGAATAAAAAAAAGCAATGAAAACTAAATAGTGATAATAAAAAGCACTAACACAGATTCTGTGCATTTTGTGGGTTTTTCAAGCTTTGTTTTAAGGCAGTGCAGATACAAAAATACTAGTAGTTGCATGAACATACATATTTGACTAATTAAATGCAAAAATAATTATAAAACATTTCATAAAACACGTTAACAGTACTACGTTTTATAAAAAATACCGGTCAGTCTCAACGAGTGAAGAGTACATTTATTCTCATGTGCGTTACGTATTAGGTATGTTACGTCTCTGACAGACAGCATGTTGAAGCCACTCAGGCTTCAAGTGATGACGAGGTCAAAAATCCTGTAGCGGGCTATACTACCTACCATGTATTGTGCATGTTATTTTTTGACAGACAAAAAGTTACTTTCAGCTGTCGCAAATTTGTTGACTTCTGAAAATCAAGTTCTATTTTTTTTTTTTACCAGGAAAGGAGTGGCTTTGATGCACAAAGTTGTTTTTATTGTATCTTAAATCAAAAATATTTTATTTAAACCCATGAAAATGCAGATCCTGTTGTAAATAGTACCACTTTTTAAAATAAAAGATTATCACTCTGGGATCAAGTGATTGCCCCATCACAGGGTATTCTGGGAGATTGAGTGCTTTCAGACAGGTCACTTCAAAGCAGTAAATCTGTTTCAGTTAATGGCTCTACAGTGAATGTTATTTAAGGGTATTCTCTGTCACTGTGAGGTAAAAGGTCAGAGGAAATGATCCTTGACCGTCTGTCACAGCAAAGGAAGCATGAATGGCCATTTCAGCAGTGAATTGTTAAACTCATCCAGAGAATGAACATCTGATTGAATTTGTCTGTTCTCATTGAATTCCAGTCTTTTTCAGTGGTTGCGAATGCACCATAGATACATCAGTGAATGCACTGGGAGAAAAAAAGCCATATAATACATAATGAGAGTGAGAATTTGTATTTCTACTATTCCTTAATGACCAATATATCAGCCAAACGTTAACATTCACTGTTTTAAAATGTAGAATATGCCTCTAAAATAAATCTCATTTAAGTGATGAATATTTGCATGAAGCTGCAAATAGACCTAGTGTTCTTGTTTCTAAAAATGTTTATTTTGGGCGCTTCCCAATATCATAATATGTGCATCCGTCGTGGGTAGAATTTGCATTTCTAAGACTTTGATCGAAAATCTGTCCTTTAATGGCTTAACCGAGTCTTTCTGAATAATTAATTAAAACCGTAACGTAAGCAAACAGTCTTTGTCACAGACTGAGAGCCAAACGCTCAAACCTGTTCAGCTTGCTGAATCCTCATTTGCTCTTCAAACTGCATAGTGCCATTGAATGTCCTGATCCACAGCCAATCAGAAGAGCGGTAGGGTCTCTGAGATGGGGGATTGGCCGTGGATGTGTGACGTCACAAAGGGAACCGTCTCCACACATTCCGTGTTCATTCCAGCCCCAGGAGAAGATCCGACCCCCTAAAGAGAGACAGAGAAATATATTCCATGACAAATGTTACCACTTGGTTCACAACAGAGGTTGGAGGTTTTATTTTTACAAATTAACAAACATTAATGACAAAATTATACATTTTATAGAACTGTTTTTATAAAAATAAAAAGACCTCTTAATTTAAACAACAGATAGATAAGTGTTATTTTATCATTTATTTAATTTAGTAATTCATTTAAATTAATTTTATTTTATTATAAAATAATTCCGAATTTTTTTTTGTAACAAATTAATAGATATATTGAAATAAAAATACCCTTTTAAGATGGATAGATAGATATTTTATATTTAATGTTTTTTTATATTTATTTTATAATTTATTTAAATTAATTTTATTTATAAAAATGTTATAAAAATAGAAAAGTTTTATTTTATAAAATACACATCAAATATAAAAGTATACATTTTATAAAAATGCTTTAAAGATAAAAAAAAAGTCAGACAAATAGATTATTTGCTCAACTGATGGAGAATGGTGCTTGCAACACCAAGTCATGGGTTTGATTCTCAGCGAACATACTTTAATGTAAAAGTCATTTTTGCTAAAAGCATCTACAAAATCAATAATAAAAATAAAATTTCACAGGGACATTAAAAATGATTGTCGTGCATGAAAAAGGTGGCATGACACAGGTTGCTTGTACACACATCACACTGGTGAATCAGTCTGACAGAGATCACCTCTAACACGTCCAGCTGGTGGGTGTGGTCAAGCCTGCATCGCCATGAAAGCATGTGCCACGGCAACATGGTTACATAACAGGTCCCATCGCCACGGCAACCAGGAGCGAGCATGCTTTCTCAAGGGTAACTGGTTTTGTCGCCTACATTCCCCTATTCACTCCAACAGCCTGTTCTGTTAACTTTAACACATGCGTCCTTTACGAATTCATTGTTTTCTTGTCTGTAAGCGAGCTACAATTATGCAACATCAATAATTAAATACAAACAAAATTGTTTACCGAAAAGAAAAGTGCACAAAAATGACACTGTTAACATAAAAAGGACAAAAAAGTCTTGTTTAATGAATCATTGTCTTTGTGGATGATGTGATATTCACAAAACAAGAGTGCTACTGTGTTCAGTCAATGATGCACAGCAAAACTGTTCCCATGGCAACACACTTACAGACCACAGAAACATATAGAACAGCATACTAATCTAGACAAGAGAGATAATGAAAAAAGACATTGTTGAAGCTTTAAAAAAAGCTTTTTAGAAAGATGGGTGAACATGGTCACCGCTGTAAGAATGCAGACTGTCAGCGTCTCTGTTTAATCTCATTTAAAGATGGAAGTGACACAATGTCTTCTCAGAAGTGTCATGCGTGCTTAGAGAATGCTGTGTGATTCCCAAGGCATGCTGGGATGTTATTCCTTTGCTGTATTGTGCCGTAAGACATCAAGATTTTCATCTCGAGGGGGCATCACACAAAGGAACAAAAGACAAACCTCAAGATGCCCAAGAAACCAATACTTCTTTAATAAATCACAAATACTTATTTTTAAGGTAATTAGGCTCTTTTTCAACTTGGTTATCATCCTAGCTAATGAGTTGGGATTGCTTCCACATTTAACACAATTTAGAGAGAAAAAAGATAAACATGCATTCGGAGAGTCATAGTGTTGATTTGGAGAGTCATGGAGTCATGGGAATAGAAATGTGTGGATCGTATTTCACCTCAAATGCAAAAGAACGAAATCAGAAATTCTTACAGTAACACAAATGACATATAGTAATAAAAATAATAATGTCTGGACACAATGATTTTTTAAAATTAGCATACACTAAACAATTACCATATCATTTAAATAAAATAAAATTAAATACTATTAAAAAAAAGTATATAAACAAATTAAACAACATCAAATACTGTATTACTATGATGTATAAATGTCTTACCCTTTAAATAAAAACAAATTTATAATATAATTTAATTTTTAAATATTTATATAATTTAATATTTAAAAATTATATAGATATTATATAGATAAATATTAAACATCAAATAGTATAACCTTGATGTAAATGTCTCACTATTTAAATATTTTTTTTTTTAAATGTATGTATACAAATTAAAAGTATATACACAATTAAGCACATTTTGCGTATGTATGTGTATACATATGTATTTATATATATAAAAATTAGAATTTGGGGGCAAAATGTGCTTAATTGCCATAAAAATAATAATGATGCGAAAAAATCGTAATAAAAATCTAAAAATAAGGCTTTGTTTTCTTTATGTAAAATTAGTTTTCTTTATGTAAAATTTCTTTTGATTTTGGGATGAAATATGATATTACTGTGAATGATATCAGTTTTAAATCTCAGAAACAAACAACAGGAACTGCAATTAGTCAAAGATGTGACCGTTTTTTCTCTCTCTCTCAGTCCAAATTGCAGGGGAATTAACAGATTGAGAGCAATAGAAATAGCTTCTATATCAATAACTTCATATTCATTTGCAGTGATGGCTCATTTCCCTCTGATGCCCTTACACAAAGGCACAAGGACTAATTCCAGCATCCTTTTATGATAGCAGTAAAGATCACAGCACGGAGCCGGCAGCTTAATTACTCCAGGAACAGATACTCATCTGTACTAAAACTGAAGACGCGGCGCTGAAACTGTCCTATTAATGAAATCCAGACATTCAACTCTCAACAGTACAGAAGCCAGAGCTGGGCTCAGCGTTAATTCTGGCCATCAGGCTTAGTGACTTACTTACTTTAATCCTGTCTTTTTCTCTCCCAGGCTCAATGTCAGAGCAGTCACATCCCATAATAAGCTACTTTACACCTAAAGATACTGTAGAATTATTGCCATGGCAACAGCATATGTGATGGAACCTCAGCACAAGAGAGAATCGGCCGGGTGTCAGGAAACAGAATTTTATTAAAAAATTGTATTATTAAAAATTTAGAATTTTTTGTTAAATAATTAAATATTTAAAAAAATAATCGCTTATGCTCAAAAATGCAATAAAACAGTAATGTTGTGAAATATGGATGTTTGTGTGATTAAAAATAAATAAATTTGAAAACATAAAAAAAATATTACATATATATAATTTCTTACATTTAAAAAAAATATATTAATTACAAAAATGATTTACTGTAGTAATTAGAGTCTATTAAAAATGAAATATTTGAAAATAATTAAATTTATGCTACATAAATACTTTTTTTTCAACCTCATGATGACAAACATTTGATTTTGCTTGTTTACATTTGATCATGATTTTACAAAAGTAAAACATTCAGCTTTATTACAGTAAAGTAATGTATTAAGGTAAAGTAAAAAACAATTGTGGGACAACGTGCTTGAATGTCATGAAAATAATGGCTTCACTGTATGCTAAATAAATAAAAAAATGAATTCATACATTTTTGGTGAAACGTGATATTCACCTGATAATGCTTACAGAAAACAGAAAACCCCTGGTGTATTTGTGATTGAAGTTTGGTTTTCTGATGGACGGCGGTGATTGACTTCCAGTATTAATTTCAAAGAGTGTGTGACAGAGGCTTTGACAGGTTTCTTTCCAATGATTTTTATGGGAAATTAGATAAATGAAGACCACAGTTGTTGCCATGGAGACTAGATACCAAAAACTGTACTCACCCACAACAGCCAGGTTGTGTTCAGATCCGCATGCAATCTGCCAAATAAAAAGAGAAATTTGTGAGAAAACACCTATTCACAGTCCAAACACAATAATCCCTGACAGACCTCAGTTTGATCACACACAGAAACACACTCTCTCCATGTCTGTAACAGGATCCGGGATGCCTGTAATCAAACATTCCCTGCTGGGAAGCGGGTACGAGGATTGAGGTGTACAGCGGTTTGGGGGTGGGGAGGGGTGATTTACACATCCAGCCGTGCAGAGATGCTTCCTGCACTCAAAAATAGTACAAACACACAAGCGCCCGATGCTGGAGTCATATGTCTGTTACCATGACGACCCGAGAGGATGTGAGTGGGTGACCGGGTGTCTCTGGTTGGTTTATTAATGTTTGGTGATCAGAGCTTGTTATGCGGAGGTAATGGGCTGCTAGTGGACAAAAACACATCGCTAATGCTCTCTGCCGGAGCTGGGAGGAAGCCGTCCACACAGACACGCTCATATTAGTGGAAATTATACCAATGCATCATGGGAAATGGCAGCCTGAAACTTCTCTTGTTTCATGACCAAATATCTATAAACCTAAAACTAAAGATGCCTTTCTGTCTTTGAGTTTACCCTGGAAGTGACTACAGTCACGTAACACAGTGGTTTAAGTTCAAAGCTGGATGCTATCTCACAATGTTTATATACTATGGACTAATCAGCTGTCAGCATGAGTTCAGTAAATCAGTAAAACTGGTGAAAAATTTTAAAATGATTACGTAAATACGTAAAATTATTTATTAATTTGTAATTATGAATTTTGAATAATTTAAGGAATATTTTAATCGATGAAGATTTAATATTTTTATATATTTATTTATTTATTTATTATTAATTTTACAGAGCATTTCTCAAATTGAGAATTATAATTTCATTATTACTTTATATAAACACAGTTAGAAACAAAAGATAATTATATATTTTTTATTTAGAATAAATGAAACAATATTACTTATTTAGAATATTTTATATCATACATTACATTGTTAGAATATTTCCGTTTATTTAGAAATATTTATTTATTTATATAGTTTACAAAACATGTCATAAATTGAGCATTATAATTTCAGTATGGTTTTAAATGGACATACAGTTAGAAACAAAAAAAAATATTTAGAAGTAAGAAATACTTGTATTTATTTATTAATTTATAGAATACTTCCGTTTATTTAGAATGATTCATTAAATATTTTTATGCATGTATTTAATGTATCCATTTTTAATGTAAAATAATTTACAAGATCTATCATTATCTATTACTATTACTATTATATTACTGTTTCATAATTTGAACTTTTTATCTCATAGTTACGACTTACTATGTCACAATTTTGGCTTTTAATCTTACAATTTTTATTTTTTAACAGCATAATTTAGATTTTGCATCTTGTTGTTTTGATCAGAATTTTTACTTTTTATTTCATAATTTCAACTTATGTCATAATTACGTCAACAATTTGTGTCACAATTTATGTAAAATTCATTTGGAATATTCTGAATAATTTTTTTCCATTTATATATTTCTTACATTTCTTAAATGAAGACTAATAATTTTAAAATAGCTTTAAAAAGATATACAAGTACATACAGTTAAGGCCCGTTCACACCAAAAACGATAACTATAAAGATAACGATAAAGATATAGTTCTAAAAATCGTTCTCAATATTAAAGAATAGCATAGTCCACACCACAACTATAATGATAACGAAAAAGAGAAACGATATCGTTGGAATCACTTTCAAAACGATATTTCTCCAGCTGATGAACGATAAAAAATTGACAGCCAATCAGAATCCATCCTGCTGTAACGAGCTCAAGAATTTAAAGCGGCAGACGCATGTACGCTTAGAATAAACAGACGATATCGTTCGGTGGTGTGGACGCTAATATCGTTATCTTTATAGTTATCGTTCTTGGTGTGAACTGAAAACAAAAAATATCATAAAACAAAAGATATGTGTGAGTAGATGATATACTGGTAGACCAGAGACATTACAAGCTGGTGATGTAACGGTCATTTAAATACATAATGAATACACTTCAGTGCAATCAAACTGAAATGCTGACTGGTATGGGAACAATTTAGTATTGATCCACGGTTCACAGTGATAGACTTTGCATCAACTAATAGTAAAGTAGTCCAAAGGAAGGTTTTTTGCAGATACAGTACAAACAAAAGCAGGAGCCTCCTGTCAGACTCCACCCAATGATCTGTCCTGATGTAGTCCCAGTCATTTCTTACATTTAAAAAAAAAATATTAATTACAAAAATGATTTACTGTAGTAATTAGAGTCTATTAAAAATGAAATATTTGAAAATAATTCAATTTATGCTACATAAATACTTTTTTTTCAACCTCATGATGACAAACATTTGATTTTGCTTGTTTACATTTGATCATGATTTTACAAAAGTAAAACATTCAGCTTTATTACAGTAAAGTAATGTGGACGCTAATATCGTTATCTTTATAGTTATCGTTCTTGGTGTGAACTGAAAACAAAAAATATCATAAAACAAAAGATATGTGTGAGTAGATGATATACTGGTAGACCAGAGACATTACAAGCTGGTGATGTAACGGTCATTTAAATACATAATGAATACACTTCAGTGCAATCAAACTGAAATGCTGACTGGTATGGGAACAATTTAGTATTGATCCACGGTTCACAGTGATAGACTTTGCATCAACTAATAGTAAAGTAGTCCAAAGGAAGGTTTTTTGCAGATACAGTACAAACAAAAGCAGGAGCCTCCTGTCAGACTCCACCCAATGATCTGTCCTGATGTAGTCCCAGTCAACACGTGAGATCATGCGATGATCACAGTGACATCACACGATCCTCATACTGTGATCCTCACGGTGTGAGTAATAGGTGAGCTCATTGTGAACTCAAACTATCCTCATACTGTGATCCTCACAGTGTGAGTACTAGGTGAGCTCATTATGAACTCAAACTATCCTCATACGGCGATCCTCACAGTGTGAGTAATAGGTGAGCTTATTGTGAACTCAAACTATCCTCATACTGCGATCCTCACAGTGTGAGTAATAGGTGAGCTCATTGTGAACTCAAACTATCCTCATACTGCGATCCTCACAGTGTGAGTA
>NW_015554128.1:255969-256660 GCF_001515605.1 Sinocyclocheilus anshuiensis
ACCATAGTATGAGCACACAGTGAGTGCGCTGTGACCTCACACTGACCATAGTATGAGCACACAGTGAGTGTGCAGTGACCTCACATTGTGACCACAGTATGAGCGCACAGTGAGTGTGCAGTGACCTCACATTGTGACCACAGTATGAGCGCACAGTGAGTGTGCAGTGACCTCACATTGTGACCACAGTATGAGCGCACAGTGAGTGTGCAGTGACCTCACATTGTGACCACAGTATGAGCGCACAGTGAGTGTGCAGTGACCTCACATTGGGAGCATAGTATGAGCACACAGTGAGTGCGCTGTGTGGTTACACTTTTAGCTCACTGTGACACACACATTGTGACCACACTATGAGAATCGTGTGAGCTCATGGTGACATCATTGTGAGATCAAATTGTTGACTGGGGTCTGTTTCTCTTACCATCACCAACAAAACAACGCAACTCCTCCTCACATCCACCCATCCGTCCCCAGCTGACCCCACTCCACACAAGCACAACACACAGCCAGTCAAAACAGCATTGGACAGAGGACAGCGACTGTCCAAACATTAAGGACTGCTGTCAGATCAGTGACAAGGGACGCTGCATCATGTAGAATAAATACTAGTCTTGCTTAGCTACACTCTAAAAAATGCTGGGTTAAATACAACCCAGTGCTGGGTAAAATAGGGACAAACCCAGCAATT
>NW_015554128.1:256885-274914 GCF_001515605.1 Sinocyclocheilus anshuiensis
CTGGGTTAGTCCATATTTGACCCAAAGTTGGGTTGAAACAACCCATCATTTTTTAGAGTGTAGTCTGAGTGACATGTGAAGCAACCAACCAAAAGCACAATCCCCCAAAAATGATCATTATTGTAATGCAAACCATCTCATTCTCATTAAATAATGCAAATAATAAAGTTAATTAAATGTTTTTTTAAATGAATTAAAATAAATAAATATATAAATACTATATATATATATATATATATATATAGTCAAATATATAAACATTTTATATTTAATATAATATCAATATATATATTAATATAATAATTATACATTTTATATTTATATATATATATATATATATTAAACATATGAAAGAAAACATATTGTTTATATATTTAGATATAATATATAGATATAAATATAAAACCCTGACATCCTAATCAGTGCCTACAGCTGTTTATTTAGATACAGTTGCTCCCATCTGCCTTTGATAATGAAGTGCAGGATGAATGTCCCCCAAACCAAACATTGTTGTTTATTTGTCTATGTGGTGTTTTTAATATGCTTTTAGACAAACCATGTGCCAATTTATTTATCAACACCATTGCTGAGTATTTTCTCCTTAAAACTAGTTTCCCAAAGGCAGTCACAGAAACAGCCTTTTTTTTTTCTACGTCACAAAATTGAATAACCAATCGCGTCAAGGGATCCTATCCTTATAGCATATCATTAACTGCTGCAAAGCAGAGGGTCTAGTGAGAAGGCAGCCAGGCTAATCCGGTAAAGTTATATTTTTTCTGTAGATGTTTAGCCAACTGTTAATATTTCCCCCTATTTTCACGATGTCATGTGCTGTTAGCGCTTATTTATTTGTATTTAGAACCGCTAACTTGAATAATAACCCGCGGCAGCAGTGTAAAAATAGCCCGGAGTCATACGCACCTCTCCCGCGTTGACATCCGCAGGTCACACGCATTTGCTCGCGGGCGTGGATTAGAATCACAAACTCGGCTGCATTTGAGTCTTTAAGGCATTTTGAGGACACAACATCGTCAAGTAAGTAAATTTAACAAATGTTTAACGAATGTTACAGTATCCACTGTAGTTGTCCGCTCGTAAAAACAGTTTTATCAGTCATTATCCGTGTACCAACCAGCGCAAACAGATAATGTTACCTCACGAAGTTAGCCATCGGTCTCCTTGCTTACATTGAGCATACCAGCTTATTTCTGGTTCAAACACATGGCTTAATTAAACCAATATTTCCTCTTGCCATTGCCATTGTATCGCGTTTACTACAGTTCAGTACAGTATTTGTCTTACACAAACACATTGCTTCGCTTCAGAAAGCCTTTATTACCCCCCCTCCCCCTCCCCCATTTAATTTGAGTAAAACTAGCATCATATATCATATACACACAGGTATTCACGGCAACCCATCAAAATAAAAGTTAGGTTTAACTTTAAGACAATGTGCCAGAAAAATATTACTACTGAGCAGTAGAATTTAAGTAATACTACTACTACTACTAAAATCACTAAAACTTAATCACACAATATTTCTTCCATGTTTTAATTTTAATAGTAAATTCCCCTTTGTTTGCCAAAAAATAAAGTTTGTTCAATTTTCATTAATTAAAAGATAAATTAAATGAATGTTTTATGCCTTCATTTGATAACCAGAAAAATTTAAATACACAACACCGAATTACTGAAAAAAACAAACAAAAAAAATCACAAGGCTATTGTATGAATAAATTTGAATAAATTAAGCTGTTTTTATGCATTCAAATAATTAGACATGTTAAAACACAGAATTTGGTAACAATTAAACATAAGTTGAGAAACATTTCATAGGGCTCTAAACATGTCAGTTTTGTTAAACTTTTAATAAATTGATGTTAAAATGAATAAGTTTCATGATTTGAATTAATTAGACATGCTTTTCTGATTAATCATTTAATTTAACCATTCAAAAAAAAGAGTCCAGAAAAATTAAAACGGAGAAAAACGAAATTTGGAAAAAAAATAAAACTGATTTCATAGGGCCCTATCACTGTCATTATAAAGCTTGGAAGAGCCATTTTTTAATATAGCTCCAATTGTATTAATCTGAAAGATAAAGTCATACATACACCTAGGATGGTAAATCATGGGGTAATCTTCATTTTTGGGTGAACTATCCCTTTAATTAGCTCATTTAAGTTGTTTAAATATTTTTAATTTGATTTATTTCAGCTTTGTTACAATTAACCTAAAAAAAAAAACGATAACACCACTGCATTTGTCACACAAAGCTATAGTATGACTCTACAAAATCAGAAAAATGAAAGTCACATGAGTTTGGAACGACATGAGGGGGAGTCAATGATAAAAGAAATATTCCTTTAAGCCCCAGGCAATGTCTTTCCGTCAACCACAATTCAGCTCTAAAACGTTATATTCCGTTTGTCACCGACAAATACTACACTTTCTCCCTTCCCTCCCTTTTGAGGTGTTATAGAGGATACCATCCCCTGTACGACCTCATTTCCTCTTATCAACATATACAGAGTGGACGGGTCGCCAGTGGCAGGACATTGTAGCATAAGCAACTTTTGAGGATTAAATATGACATGAGGTCCATCGAACCAAGCAGGGAAGAGTGAAAGTGCAAAACAATGTCACACAAGGAGATCTGACAAATAGAAATACGTTTTGCAAGCCATGTCTGGACCGCTTCTAGACAACATGTCCCTCTCTGCATCAACTTGAACTTGAAAAAAAAAGAAGCAAAAAATAAATGCCAAATGTCTCTTTTCTCTCGCTCACAATATCTGAAGGCTGTTCTTTAATTTTAAGGTTCGGTGATGCACCAAGCATGTAAAACCTGAGATTGTATATAAAATACTGTCTTTGAGTCATTCTCTTCAATATGTATGCCCACAGATGCTGCATTCTCTAAGGTAAGTGATGACCTTCAATTTAAATCAGCGCTGTGTCTCTGGGCAGGATGAGAAAAGCATTGTGGGAATGTACAGAGTATGCTCGCCCCCTGCTGGAAGACAATACATACTGCATTCTCTGACCTTTGGGCAAAGAACATTATTCCAGTGAGTTCTGATGTCATCTTAGCAATAAATGTATTTATGGATAGTTGTGCTCTAAATTCTGATTGGATAAGCTGCGTTCAAAGCCATTGTAATGATATATGTGTACATGTGACCACACATCAGCTGAATTCTGCTTAAATGTATGCCATAAGCATAAAAATACAACTGATGAAGAGTCATTTATGTATGGAAGCCCATTTCCACCACAAAAGAAAAAGTATGTCATAATTGTCGCTTTTTATCTCATACGTATTACTTTTTTTGACTTATCTCATAATTTAAACTTAATTTCATAATAATGATGCAAAATTTCTATCTCAGTTATAGTGTCATAATTCTATAACTAGAACTATAATATATGTCTTTTTGTCTCATAATCATGACTTAGTATGTCATAATTTTGACTATCTCATAATTTCTACTTTTTATCTCATAATAATGACTGTCAAATTTGAAATTTGTATCCCATAATTTTGACTTTTTAATCTCATCATTTCAATTTATCTCATAGTTATGACTGTCATAATTTTGACTTTTTTATCTAATAATTTTACATTTTTTATCTCATAATTTTGACTTTGTATTGCATAATTTTAATTTCATATTTAATATTTACCAAAGCATGATTTTTTTCTTATGTGTTAGAAATGGACTTCCATATTTATGTGATAATTATTTTAATTTATTACATATTAGTGTCTTTTATCATACTGCGTTTATATACATAACACATACCTGTGTTGCTCCAAATAAAGCTTTAACCTCGATGGGGTGGCTTATACTTTGGCCAGAGCTTGTTGCAATGTCATACTCTTTTTCTGTACTCAGATTGGTCTGTCCTAGCTGTCCGTAATTAGCTCTGCCCCATGTAAAGACCCGCCCACTCTCTGTGAATAGATAATATATTGTCAACCGTATCACCAGAAAAAAAGCTTTATGAAAGATTTGTGTGAGACAGTGTGTAGTATCACTCACCTGTTATTGCGACAAGATGCGTCCAGCCGCTGTGAACGTCAATCACTCTCTCACCCTGCAGCAGAGATCGATCCAAAGCCGCAGGAAAAGGCTCTCGCTGACCAGCTGACCATGTTTATTGCTTCCCCAGAGGAACACGTCACCTTTGACTGTAGAAATATGGGATTCAAATGCTTCGGTGAAACTCCAAGATCCTTTGTCTCTATCCTTACCATTCAGAGGTAGAAGACAAAATCAGTTTGAAAAGTACTTTCACCTGTCAAACAAATGCTGTGGGTGGAGCCTGCAACAACCTTCTGTGAGGTCACGTGATCAAACCCTGCAGATGAGAAAGTCAGCACAAGTGCTATAAATAACTACTAAATTAAATACATTTCTTCTCATTTAACAGACATTAATAAGGTAAACCAATAAACAGTAACTCATTTTTATAAGATTACATATATCCTAATATGAGGTTGATTTAGGTTTGAGAACAACTGTGTGTGAGTGTTACCCGGGACAATGCAAGGCTCCTTAGAGGATAGATGTGCAGGAACAGGTTGGGGATTTAACATTCTCTTAGCATGACTCGACAAGCCAGTTCCACATTGATAAACACAACCTGATGCTTTAGACACGCACACATACATACAAAATCATTTAATGTTCAATTATACTATTACAAATACATTATCCAATTATAATATTAGAATTTGTTTTTCTTTTACAATTATATCTGTACTATTTAAAACAATGTATAATATTAAAACTTATTTAAAATGTTAAAAATATATGTTATGTTTAATATGTTAAAGATTTTTTTTTCAATATTTAAAACCAATATACCTATATAATAAATAATACACATAATTAAAGGTAATTTTATTTAAATCATAATAATTATAATAACAATTATGAAACAATAGCAATATAAAATTATTTCATTATTCTTGATATAAAACCTAGATTTATTTTCAATATTTAAAATAAATATACGCATATATATTAAGACATATAATTATTCTAATAAATAAATGATATAAACACTCTTCTATTCTATTCTATTTCACATATTCATATGTAATATGTGTACACGTAATTAAATGTTATTAAAATATTCAATTGTAATATTAAAATAAAATTAATATTAATATCTAATTATAATATTGAATATACAATAGAACATTTTTATATTTGATATATGTTTTCAATATCTAAACAATAACATTCAAATACATTTAATATCCAATTAGAATAATAAATAAAAATAATGTAATATTATTATAATTATACTATCTATCTATAAAATTCTAAAATTATACTGTTAAATGTAAAATTATTTCTTATATTCGATTTAAAAATCTTTATTTTCAATATTCAAAACAAATATACATATATACACCTACAAAGACAAATATTTCAATATTGTGATATTGAAATTATAATTATTTTAATAATTAAATGATACTATTAAATATAAAAGTTCTTATATGTGATATAAAAATCTATATTTACTCTCAATATTTTATAAACACACTAATAATTAGAAAAATGTCATGTTAATTATAAAAATAACCTAAAACAAATTGTATGCATTCTGGTATTTATTTTACTTATTGATATTTAATACCTGTACTTGCTAATGTGTGTCTAAGCCCTGCAGCCACACTAGTTACCGGCTCATTCAGGGTCTGCAAGCAGAACAAAGCATGATATTATTACAAACCTCACACTTACAACTATTATGCAAGAGTCTGATTTATTCTCAGTTCTCACCTTCACGTGTAAAAGTTCTGCTGAGTGTGTTATTCTTGGCGAGACGCCCAGCTGTCCAAACGCATTGGAGCCGCACGCCAAGACCTGACCGTCGTCACCTGACAGACACAGATCAGATATCAGTTGTTCGGCACTGAATTAAACCAGAGGACGTTTCCATAGAGCAAACTCTAAACCAAACCACTCAAAAATAACTGATGTCTGCAAAAGGCTCTCAATAATCTATCACACAGAGTCCAGAATATGAATCTGAAGACCATCACTCACCAGTCAAGATAACAGAGAAGTCCCAACCACAGGACACCTGCTGAACTCTTGTACACCCAGGCAAAGGGCAGAGTTGAAAGGTTATGATGCCCTAACTGACCTTTGTGGTTCTGTCCACACATCAGCAGGTCACCTGATTCTGGGTGGAGAAATGTTGTTGTAATACTTCAACTTGGCCACTAGAGAGCATTGTTTCACAAATGAAAGGTCAACAATTACAGAAACCGTTTCAGCATTATTTCACAAATCCCAACGACGTGCTCTTTCAGAGTGTTTGCACGAATATCTGTTATTTTAGTAGTGTTATAGGCCATCTAACCAGTGATGACAGCCGAATGTCCACCTCCTCCGGTCATACAGCGGATCTGCTCTGCCTGCAGTCCGCCGTCTGCACGCCGCGGCTCGGCTTGATCTTCCGTGTGTCCCTGTCCGAGCTGCCCTGTGAAGCGAAGTCACGGTTTTTGCTTAGCGAGCGTTGTTTTGTGTAATTATTTCAGATTGCTTATATTAATTTATATGTGGACAAATGTGAATCTCGCGTATTAAAAGATTGGACACTATCATTACTGGCAAGTGTGGAAGTTTTGCACCGTGAAAAGTAAATAAAACGTACCCACGTGTACAGTACACATTTTGACAGCTGAGCTCCTTCCATCAGATTTAGGCGCAAATTGATGATATCGCCTTGAAATCATGTAAACGTCACTGATTTCGGAAATATTAGTGGGTAGAGTGGCAATAATACGCATAAACGATTTCAATCCCAAAGTAGGCGGGGGTTAGCAGTCCGGTTTAATTTTTATAATATTTAATTTCTATATATTTATTATATAATTAGAATTTTTTTATTTAAAATTAAATAATTAAAATGTTCAATATTAAATTATATACATATATTATATACATATACCTATTAACTAAGACAAATAACTAAATATTAGGGTGTTTAAATTATAATAATTGTAGTAATTAAATTACAATTATATTAAATATACAATTATTTATATTTGATATAAAAACGAAATTTATTTTCAGTATTACAAAAAAAAGAAATATATATATATATATATGTACTGAAACAAATAATTAAATATTATGATATTTAAATTATAATAAAAATTAAAGATAAAAGTAGAATATAAAAATTTGTATACGTGATATAACATTTATTTTCAGTATTTAAAAAAATACACATAAATACATGACAAATAATTAAATGTCTTAAGAAAATTACGATATTAAATTATAAAAAATATATAATATAAAATGCAATTCTATGCGATTTTAAAATGTAATTTTAATTCTAAAACAAAATGTATACAGCCGTTTGAGATCACAGGATAATGTGTTTAAAAAATCGTTTATAGATACTACTGGAGCCGCATTCCATTTGTTTATCAGGTACCTATCCTTGGATTCATAGAATTACAGGATTAAAAAATGTTACTTTCATACACATATGTGTCCGATAGGATATATGGCAAATAATGAATAAGGCTCAATAGAGATTTAGGCATTTGAGCCAACAAGCGCCCCTCCAGACCATAACTGTTTATACTTTAGAACAAAGAAAAAAAAGAAGAAACGGTATACTACAGGGCATTTACAGTAGAAAAACAAATATTTATTTTATTATAAGCATATCAACTCTTTAATAATAATTTCTAGCAATACATTTCTCTACAGCTTAAACTTCAACTGATAGGCATATTTCGTTCAGAGTTTATAGATACTCTAAGCATTCAATTATTTGTAAAAATATTCTTCCGTGCCCAATGCAGTATTTACATGCATTTTAATAAATACAGATTATTCCAGGTCTTACTCCATGTAGACATCCATTTTAAATAAAGAAACAATAACACATAGCATACACTGTAGGTATAGACTAAATATTTCATAGACTCACAAAGGTACAAAACTGTTTCTGTTTATATACTAAAATATCTATCAGACAGTATCTCTGAATAAATAAACATAAGGTGCCAATTTGAAACAAATTACATAAATGCAAACTGAAACCGCCAATATACTAGCAGACATCAACTTTGCACAGACTAACGGTCACACATGCGTAGCCTGATTTTCACCAAACACATTCACCTTGCATAAATACCACCTTATCAAGTAGAAATCTCACATAAAATACAAGAACTTCACTTGCAAGCATTTAGCACAGCTTTTGTTGAACCATATATTTAATCAAACAAGAGCCAAAGTAATTATATAAACAGACACAAGGACTTGACTTGGTTTGGTGAGTACATACAGCATGACATGTATTGATGCCACACATGATTTGTAGAGTGAAGTACTGTGACAAAACAAGTGCACTGGTAGATGAAGTACATTGATGATTTGCTGTGAAATTTTTTAACTTTTCAGACTCCTAATTGTTTGTTTAGCCTGCTTAGTGCATCTCCAATGATGTCCAACTCATGTCTTAGTTCTTCCACCACGTTGTTGATGCTGATTGTGTCCTTCAGAACGTCTACGCTCTGTGTGTACGGGTTGTAGCGCACTGAGAATGGCCTCTTGATGGTCTTTGCAAACTCCCTAAAAATTAAATTCAGATTTAAATGCAAAATACTCAGATAATATATATGCAGTAAATATTTTTTGCATTTGTTATTATCAATTTTATTCGCATTTAATTCACTGTAAAAATTCAGTTTTGTTTTCTATTGCCCACACACCTCATTTTGACTTTTGCTTCCTCAAAGGTGTCCGAAACAAAGTAGACGTCCTGAAAGGTGGTGATGATACACTCCTGTTTGCATGTCACATTGGGGTCAAAGGGCAAGATCCTGGCATTTCCTGACAGTGCATGCTGGAAGAAAAGGAAATAGACAATCTCTATTTATAAGGTGAAAAACATGCATTGTGCATCATGCAGAGAAAGCTTTTGTGGTTCATTACCTTCAGCTCACTGATGGAGGACAGCAGACCGGCCCCATAAGCTCTCAGTTTCCCTTCCTGCTTACAGAGGCCAAACTCCACAGTGAAGAAATAACACTGAAACATAATATGGAATTGTTAATAAATATGTATTTGTAGCCGAGGCGTCATGCCCATTCAAAGTGAGGGGGCACGTGCCCTCTCAGATTTTTGAGCCAATTTTGTAGTACATTCACATTACAACACCTCTCACCAAAAGGTCAAATCTCAAAGCCTGTCATTACTTACAGTGGCGAGTTTCTGTACAGAGTCATCCGACGCTCCCAGTGACGCGAGACCAATCTCCTGACTGAACTGAGCAAAGCTGGGTTCGGCGAAAAGAGGGACGTGTCCAAGCAGCTCGTGACACGTGTCTCTAAAACAGACAGATGTGTTCACATGACCACCTGCTTAGAGCAACAGTTCCTGTATCAGTACAGATCTTTAATTATTGCTAACAAAGATAAAGTCTGTCGCATATCTACTGTAAAAAAAAAAAAATAAAAATAAAAAAATATATATATATACAGTGGGTACGGAAAGTATTCTTCAGATGAGTCATCGCTAAAATGCAGGTGTTTTCTTCACTCGCTAGCTGACTGAATAGCTCTTTCTGGCGAATTCTCTCATCAGAAACAGCAAAGTGCAACTGTGTGTACGAATCTGTTAGATATTATTTAATTTCATAGTGAAAACAGCTTCAGTGATTTTAATGGGAGTTTTTGAGAGTGCTTGAAACTCAGGCATATTAAAAATATGTTATGGCTTGACACCCATATCTGTTAGTAAACAGACAGGTTTTTATGCAAAGCATTGTTAATATATTACACTATTAGGTTACTTTGACCATCGCCCAATATAGATCAACATAATCTATAAAGGTGAGAATCAAGATATTTCATGATAATTAAGTGAATGCGTTGTCATTAATTACTCACCCTCATGTCATTTCAAACCCGTAAGACCTGGAGCATACGCTGTTTACGTCCAGCTGATACTCTCCAAAATGGCGCTACAGGGTGATGCGGAGGAGACGAATTGTTGAATAAAGTCGTTTTTTTTTTCTTGTGCGCACAAAAATTATTCTCATAGCTTGGTAAAATTACGGTTGAACCCCTGATGTCACATGGATTATTTTACAGATCTCCGTGCTACGTTTCTGGACTTGGGAACATTTCAGCTGTATTGCTGTCTGTGCAGATTCCATCAAAAATATCTTAATTTGTGTTCCGAAGATGAACGAAGGTCTTACAGGTTTGAAACGACAATTTGTGTTCCGAAGATGAACGAAGGTCTTACGGGTTTGAAACGACATGAGGGTGAGTAATTAATGACAGAATATTCATTTTTGGGTGAACTATCCCTTTAATATAAAATAGGAAAAAAAAACATTTTATAAAGTGTGTGTATATATTTAATTTAGATATGATTTTATATATAATATACTTTACTTTTTTTTATTTTTTTTTTATTAGAGTAACAGTCATACCATCATTTATAGGCCCTGCATGTATTCATATCATAAGTTTGCAAATATTTGATTGTTTCTGTACTCACGGCTCAGGTGTGTAGAGCGGGTCTGAGCTGTGTCGGACATACTGAGTGCAGTGAAACACACGGAAGGCCAGACCTGCCAGGAAGTCTCGTGGGGAGAGATACCCAGCCACAGGCCTGATGGTGAAGCCGGTGCGCTCTGAAACAGTTAATAAAACAATGTTATAGAGAAAGTCTATAAATAGTCTATAAATCCTGAACAAACCGACATTTGATGAACTGACGTCCCTTTCTCTCACCTTTGAGGAAGCGCGAGACGTCCTCCAGCTGTGGGATGTTGTCCTCGCGGATGTCACAGTGTTTGATGAGCAAGGGCAGGTTCTTCAAGTACTCGCGGCAGGCGTGTGAGGGGTAGAGTTTATTCAGCTCCCTGAACACCACTCCCCATGTTTTCACCTCCTCCTCTGTAAACTCTATACAGGGAATGGGATCTCCACTGATGGATGAGACAAAACTTAATCAGACTTGTTACTTTTATGTTAAAGTATGTTTAAAACGTTACTAAAAACTCACTGTTTGTAGCTCATAGCCAAGTCTGCAAAATACTTTCTCCTTTTGCGATAGACGTTGTCCTTGAATCCCTGTTGTAACAGAAACAGGACAGTGAGCAACATGATGACATCATACTGATGAGGTAATCGAGATTAAATGTCGCCACTTACTGGATGATCCGCATCCAAGTCCGATCCATACATCAGCACACGGTTCGCACATTTATCCAGATCTGAAATCTTCTTCGGGAACCAGGGCATGTTCTCCATCTCTGCAGAAAAAAAAACCAACAGTCAAATATTGAGAATTTGTAAAGTAATTTCAATAAGTCACATCTATCTGATAATATTCATGTACCGCTTTCTTCAGGCAGACGGTTGTCAGGTGCGTCCATCTCGAGCACGTTCACGTGTTTCCTCAGCAGCTGAATGATCTCGTGCAGCTGCTCGCGGTTGCTGTCGCAGTCTACGAAGATATCGAACTCTGAGTTGCGCCTTTTGGATTTTCTGGACTCGATGTGCACGAGGTTGACGTGGTTTTCCTGTTGATTTATATATGATGGTTAATTTAATCCTTTTTAAATCAAATAAAGGAATATTTAAACGTGCAAGAAAACCCCAACGAAATCAATCTGCCCTTCACCTGGAAAAGTTTTAGTGCCTTGACAAGCCCACCGACTTCATTCTTCAAAGAGAACACAAGAGCAGCCCGGCCCCTCTCTGTAGACGCGGTTTTGTTGTCTTTATTCTCCTCGATCTTTGGAAAAGCAGATTTGTTCATCTGTAAAACACAGGCACAGAACATAAATAAATGTCAGACTTTATAGATTAGGTCAGGTAGAATTGGGTAAAGGTCATCACAATTATTTGTAAAGCTGAAAATGATATAGAGAGGATTTTTTCCCCTTCATTTATCTCTTTACGTGACTTGATGTGTGTACCATCAACAACATCAGCCCTCTTTAAATCCAACCCTACGTCATGTGCTCATGGCTTGTCAATCAGATCATGTGGTAAACAACACTTAATCACTTAAGGCTACACATACAACTTTCTTTTTATTCGTCTAAAGGTTATAAAACAACATTAAAAAATCATAAAAAAATAAATAATAAAAAGTTATATTATTTATAAGTACTTTTTTAATGATCTATCAATCCTATTATATATATATATATATATATATATAATAATAAAAGCAAATAAATATATATATATATATATATATATATATCAGTTTTTATGAATTTATTACAGTCATAGCCATACTATCATAATTTATAGGCCCTGCATGTATTTATATTATTACTTGATATCTTGTCAAAATAAATTCTGTAATTTCTGCTCATTTTTATGAGTTTCAACTCTGTTAGAAGTACAATTTAAAGTGGTCAAAAACTGCAATTAACTTCACTGCAGGATGCCACTTTGATTAGACTATTTTGAGGCAGCAATTAAACTAAAAAAAAAATAATAATAATTTTTTACAGTATGTAGTTTTTAAAGATTTACTAAATATTGGTCACTGATGGTTTCATTTTAAATGAATCTTAAACTACTTCGAACTCCAGTTGCAAACAGGTCATCCGATTAAAGGTGCTGGTTCCTGCGTCAGTTCAGAACCACGGACAGCGACACTCATCATGACCTGCTTAACATAAACGCCAGCAGAGGGACGCTCCACGAGCCCTTTCCCAAGGTTGCAAACGTGGGATTAGGTTCAAGAAATCACACCGATAATTATGATTAGTGATATAAATATATATATGAAGTACATACATCCATACGCATTTAAAAAATATGTTTACATATATTTTTTAATTTAAAAATGGGAATTATTATAGTTTTAAAATATACAACAGTCGTCATGCATTTTCAGAGTCGCCATGATAAAATAAATACAATTTTCTGGTTTTATTTAGAAAGAACATTGTTAACAAAAATTAACAATAGTAATTTTATATACAAATAAAACTAAACAATTTGTGCCTCTTTTCATGGCGTTATGTACATTATTGTTCAACTGATTCAATTCTATTAAGCGGTGCTCTATAAATTTGATATTGTTCATTCAAACAAAAAACATACACAGTCCGCATTTCAGCATTAAGTTAAAAACATCATTTTAAATATAAAAATATTTATTAATAAAAAAAAAAAGTCTAATAATTTACTACAACATGACTAATATAAACATACCATTCAAAAGAGTAGAGTCAGTAAGATTTTTTAAATGTTT
Source organism: Sinocyclocheilus anshuiensis (assembly GCF_001515605.1). Lineage (NCBI taxonomy): Eukaryota > Metazoa > Chordata > Actinopteri > Cypriniformes > Cyprinidae > Sinocyclocheilus > Sinocyclocheilus anshuiensis. Next base: position 270,178 of record NW_015554128.1, read on the forward strand.
TTAATGAAATCTCTTATGCTCACAAAGAATGCATTTATTTGATCAGAAATAAAGTAAAAACAGTAATATTACAAAATATTACAATTTAAAATAACTGTTTTCTATTTTAATATACTTTAAAATGTAATTTATTTGTTTGACACAAAGCTGAATTTTCCTCCAGCAATATCATTCTGATATGCTGCTCAAGAAACATTTCTTATTATTATCAATGTTGAAAAGTTATGCTGGTTAATATTTTTGCGGAAACAGGATTTTCAGGATTCTTTGAAGAATTTTTATTTTGAAGTTGTTGTTTTTTTTTTTTGCAACAATGTAAATGTATTTACTTGCACTTTATTAATTTAATGCATCCTTTCCAAATAAAACTATTAATTACTAAAAACATTTTAAATGCAAATGCAAATGCAATTGAAATGCAGTGCTGAAAAGCCAATAAAATAATTTAGCCTTGTTTTTTTTTACTATATTGCAAACAATTAAACAGTTGCAAAGAGCTTAAATGCAGTGGGGCGTAGAACTGACGTTGGTGAAAGAAGCATGTGAGCCCATTTATGATTATATGGGTCAGGTATATTCCAGACTTAATGTGGAGAAAGTGTGGATAGCTGCGTTTCTTAAGAGGATTCACTTTGATTCCTTGAATGAGTCTTAAAGGTCTGTCTGAAGTCAGTCTCAGGATTCCACTTAGGGAGATCTTGGCCTACAGGATGTTTTCCTTCTTTTCGTCCCACTTCAGTGTGATGTGAGCCTTGTCCCACATTCAGGGTTCACGGTTAAATTACAGTAAAAGCATTAAATGTTTAATTTAATAAATATAATAGCTTTTGCATCCAAAATATACTGACTATGAGAGAATGACCATCATCTTCTTCACCAGTAAATGCCAAAAAATCTTTAATAATCTTTAATCTTTAAAAATCTTTAATAATCTTTCAACAAATAATTAGCATGAAATAGTATTAAATAAATAAATACATAAATAAATAATAAATTAATTATAATAAAATTAATAATCTTCAAATTCATTACATTAAACATGCGTTGTTTTTATTTAATATTAAGTCATATAGAAATTATTCATTAATAATTTCATTTCATTTACAAACTACAAAATATTCGCTTTAACTGACCCTCAAACAAAGCTTGTCGTCTACTGGCCATGTTTCTTTTATCGCGCATGTGGGAGAGTAATCGTCCCTGTCCTCGTCTTCCCCACAGCAGGATTCCCGACAGCATTAGTGAATTGACCGTGGCAAGGTTCAGAGTACTGCAATTCACTGTCTCGGTTTAACATAGACGGGCCAGTGTCTGTCGTCTTAAAACAATCTCATTTGGAGAGCGAGGAAGCCTATTATTAGCGCCCTCTTGTTTGGATTAGGCTGCAATTAATCACTCCTCCACGCACATCTCTGTTAAGTGTACTTAATTTGATGCACCTTTAGATTTGGTGCGAGGAAGATTGGAACACCTTATTGCTAACGGTGTCAAGCATGGATGTGTTACGCGTAAAACTGAATGGAGAGCTTTTATGCACTTGGACAGCAGTGCACCACAGCATCTGTCAACTTCAGTTTCCTCCACATTTGTCATTTCAGAAATCTATGCTTCCTGGAAATCTACATTTGGCATTATAAACCTTATAACATCGTTCTTGTTTTTTTTTTTTTTTGCATAGAAAATCTTTCTCTAATTAAAAGTAATCAAAGGCTGATGAGTAAAAAGCCTGGCTATTTTCATGAAGTTAAAAACATCATTTTAAATATAAAAATATTTATTAATAAAAAAAAAAAGTCTAATAATTTACTACAACATGACTAATATAAACATACCATTCAAAAGAGTAGAGTCAGTAAGATTTTTTAAATGTTTTTAATGAAATCTCTTATGCTCACAAAGAATGCATTTATTTGATCAGAAATAAAGTAAAAACAGTAATATTACAAAATATTACAATTTAAAATAACTGTTTTCTATTTTAATATACTTTAAAATGTAATTTATTTGTTTGACACAAAGCTGAATTTTCCTCCAGCAATATCATTCTGATATGCTGCTCAAGAAACATTTCTTATTATTATCAATGTTGAAAAGTTATGCTGGTTAATATTTTTGCGGAAACAGGATTTTCAGGATTCTTTGAAGAATTTTTATTTTGAAGTTGTTGTTTTTTTTTTTTGCAACAATGTAAATGTATTTACTTGCACTTTATTAATTTAATGCATCCTTTCCAAATAAAACTATTAATTACTAAAAACATTTTAAATGCAAATGCAAATGCAATTGAAATGCAGTGCTGAAAAGCCAATAAAATAATTTAGCCTTGTTTTTTTTTACTATATTGCAAACAATTAAACAGTTGCAAAGAGCTTAAATGCAGTGGGGCGTAGAACTGACGTTGGTGAAAGAAGCATGTGAGCCCATTTATGATTATATGGGTCAGGTATATTCCAGACTTAATGTGGAGAAAGTGTGGATAGCTGCGTTTCTTAAGAGGATTCACTTTGATTCCTTGAATGAGTCTTAAAGGTCTGTCTGAAGTCAGTCTCAGGATTCCACTTAGGGAGATCTTGGCCTACAGGATGTTTTCCTTCTTTTCGTCCCACTTCAGTGTGATGTGAGCCTTGTCCCACATTCAGGGTTCACGGTTAAATTACAGTAAAAGCCCTCAAGAGGATGATCTCTCCGTCTGGGCACCCCTGAAGCGTTAGATTGAGGCGTCTTAGGCCAGCAGATTTCATTAAAGGGGTCATATGATGCGATTTCAATTTTTCCTTTCTCTTTGGAGTGTTACAAGCTCTTGGTGCATAAAGAAGATCTGTAAAGTTGCAAAGACTAAAGTCTCAAATCCAAAGAGAAATTCTTTATAAAAGTTAAGACTTGTCCATGCCCTCCTAAAACACCTTGTTTAAACACACCCCCACATCTACGTCACTGTGTGGGACGATTTGCATAACGCTGCCGAAATGTTCAAGCAAAGAAAGAAGGTGTAACTTTGATTCTCGCTGTTGTTGTTGCCGCCGCCATGTTGTGGAGATGCTGTGTGTTTCGTTGTAAAAGCGAAACTACTTTGTTTGGCCTTCCAAAAGAGGACGATATCCGCTTCTTCATGCCTAGAGCTGATCCGTGCTGGTCGCTACTTGGACAGCAGTGCACCACAGCATCTGTCAACTTCAGTTTCCTCCACATTTGTCATTTCAGAAATCTATGCTTCCTGGAAATCTACATTTGGCATTATAAACCTTATAACATCGTTCTTGTTTTTTTTTTTTTTTGCATAGAAACTCTAGTTTTATTTGTGACTCCATCTGTTGAAAGCTTAAATTCTCTCCTGAGTAATTATAAAAGATAATATAATTATAAAATGTATGCAAAACGACCAAATGAGTTAAAAAAAAGTTTGTCTTTTAAAATGATGGAGAAAAAGCACTTACCTCATTGTTAAGTTGCTTCTCTTCCAATGTCAGACCAAGGTTCATGGAGTCAAAAGATCTTCCTCTGCGCGGCCCCTCGCTTTTAGTTGAGTACATGCTGATGTTTCTTATTATTAAAATGAGTTTGTCAGTCTTTTAGCAGTATGTGCTACAGTTGTTGTAATGCAATGAGACTGTGCGCTTTGCTATTTATGAGGTTCTGAAGAGGGGGAGGAGGGGTGGCGAGTTAATCTTCCTCCTGACAGCAAATGGAAAATGAGCAGCTTCTCACGTCATGGGGATATTCATATGAGAGACATACCTTTTCATATTCTCTTTGACGTTCTGCACACAAAAAGATCTGTGTGTGAGGAGAGCCATGTCACTGGCAGGAGTTAGGAACAAGTTAAGACTTGTCCATGCCCTCCTAAAACACCTTGTTTAAACACACCCCCACATCTACGTCACTGTGTGGGACGATTTGCATAACGCTGCCGAAATGTTCAAGCAAAGAAAGAAGGTGTAACTTTGATTCTCGCTGTTGTTGTTGCCGCCGCCATGTTGTGGAGATGCTGTGTGTTTCGTTGTAAAAGCGAAACTACTTTGTTTGGCCTTCCAAAAGAGGACGATATCAGCTTCGTCATGCCTCGTTCTTGTTTTTTTTTTTTTTTGCATAGAAACTCTAGTTTTATTTGTGACTCCATCTGTTGAAAGCTTAAATTCTCTCCTGAGTAATTATAAAAGATAATATAATTATAAAATGTATGCAAAACGACCAAATGAGTTAAAAAAAAGTTTGTCTTTTAAAATGATGGAGAAAAAGCACTTACCTCATTGTTAAGTTGCTTCTCTTCCAATGTCAGACCAAGGTTTATGGAGTCAAAAGATCTTCCTCTGCGCGGTCCCTCGCTTTTAGTTGAGTACATGCTGATGTTTCTTATTATATCAACGAGTTTGTCAGTCTTTTAACTGGATGTGCTACAATTGTTGTAATACAACGAGACTGTGCGCTTTGCTATTTATGAGGCTCTGAAGAGGGGGAGGAGGGGTGGCGAGTTAATCTTCCTCCTGGCAGCAAATGGAAAATGAGCAGCTTCTCACGTCATGTGGATATTCATATGAGAGACATACCTTTTCATATTCTCTTTGACGTTCTGCACACAAAAAGATCTGTGTGTGAGGAGAGCCATGTCACTGGCAGGAGTTAGGAACAAAAACGTACACAGTACACCAAAAAGTCTTTCCTGAAATCTCTCTTATCGGTCTGCACATGAAAAATCATTTAATATTATAAGAGCACAAGCCAGTCATTTTACAGGTGCGC
>NW_015554128.1:275400-341491 GCF_001515605.1 Sinocyclocheilus anshuiensis
AAGGTGTAACTTTGATTCTCGCTGTAGTATTGTTGCTGCCGCCGCCATGTTGTGGAGATGCTGTGTGTTTCGTTGTAAAAGCGAAACTACTTTGTTTGGCCTTCCAAAAGAGGACGATATCCGCTTCTTCATGCCTAGAGCTGATCCGTGCTGGTCGCTGAGGAAATACATCAACTTAGTGCTGTGGATCGCCGGATCGGCTTTCACCGTGGACGAAGCGGAGTCCAGCCCGGGGTCATCACATGTGGTTGGCGCATCCGCCGACCGCGCCGTTCTCAAGTCCGCTGGCCGCCGCTCACTCAGCCCGCAGTGTGTGATGCTGTGTGACGCATTTTATGGAGGACTGTTTCCTGAACCAGCAGAGTAGATGGGTCTGTGCTCAAGGTTTTATTGGTTTTGTCTGGTCGTGCCGGGAGATGGCACACAGTGTTTACCAACATGCAGCACAAGACAAAACCGTTATGCTTAAACGGAACACTGGAAGTCTAGTGTGACCACAGGCTAAAAATAATTATGACACAAATCAAGAAGCTGTGATGTCTTACACGTGTCAGAGTTTGGGGTGGGTGGGCAGTGTGTAAACTGAGGAAAACCCACCTGGCGGAAGGCAAACAAACTCCTATCAACAGCACAGGCGTTTGGACGGGGTGTGTGGTGAGGAGGCTGAGGACTGCTGCTAGATCAAAGCCTGAGCTCCAGGGATCTGGAGACCACACGGATGCTGTGCTGTCATGATTGATGGGTGCAGTGTCAGAGTCCCATGAGCCTTTGAACAGTCTGTTTGCTTTGACACTACGGCAGATGTGATGACAATCAAGCTGTGAGAGCCAGAAAAGAGAACATTAGGTAACATAAAAGGGAAACTTTGTACTGTATACTTGCTTTTTGCACAAGTTATTCTAAATTTTTACAAACCATTAAACCCTGATAGGTGACTGAAACATAACAACCGTACTGAGAGCTCGAGTGGGTTTAAACAGGTTCGTAATTATGCATATGCAGCCGATAGTTTTAAAGAATCGTGCTGAAGATGTTTTGTCTTGTCTTGATAGTTTGGAGTAGATTAGTTAGATGAAGTGAATTGATGTTAGAAATTGATATTTAAACATGATGAGTCAGTCTCTCTCTCTCTCTCTCTCTCTCTCTCTCTCTCTCTCTACAAAGCGAGCTCAGTGTTAATTAAAGGAAGGGATGGCTTACATTATGCAGCCTCTGGTTCCTTTGTGCTGTTTGTTCTGAAGAGGCTCTTAGCTGCAGCGAATGCTCATCGGTACATACTCATCTCATTACAGCTCACTCACAACCACAAGACATCTAGAAACACCCAGACAGCACAATTTCACCCTAACATTAACATATGCTTCATAAAGAAAATAATGCTTATTTTAGAACCATTACGATTATTTTTATCGTGACATGTTCGTTTCTTGATTTCTTGTAGTCCTTACAATCATTACAAGTTGTGTTACAGTAATGATAACTTGGTGAGAATCAAAAATTATTTTATATATTAAAAATTATATTATATATATATATAAATAAAAAATGTTTTGTAGTTTTTAGATGAATAAAAAATTTAAATTTAAATTTTTTAGATGAAATATGACCGGGAAATATTCTTAACAGATTTTGCTCAGCAGGCATGAACAATAGCAACATGAGTTTGAATTTTGAAACAGGAATATTCAGGAAATAAATGCATTTGCATAAACATACACTTTGCATCACGAGTAAACTTTTTACTGGAAGTAAGTCACTTAATGTCACGCTATCAAAAAAAAAAGCTCAATTTCTGACAGAACAAACACAAAACATATGCTAACAGCTGAGCAGCAGAAAACAGCCCACTGCTATACGAGCAGATTCACTAGGAATTGGTCATTTAAACGGCTGTCAGGTTTGGGCTGAGAAATCACTCCGTTCTGACATTTCAAAGCCCGGGAGGGTTGCAAGTTCACCGGACCCTGTTTCCATTCATGCAGACGGACTGTCATTACTGATAGACATCAAAATGTTCCTGAAGGCTTCCTAACACTTCCTTCTTTACACATATCATGCCAGGTACAAGATAAACAAGTTTAAAAGCAAACAGAAAGAAAGAAAGAAAGAAAGAAAGAAAGAAAGAAAGAAAGAAAGAAAGAAAGAAAGGAAAAGGATGTTAAAGCAATTGTTTACTTAAACATAAAAATGTTGGTATACTCATGGTATTCCAAACCTGTTATTTCTGTGTGGAACACAATTGAAGAATTTTAGCGAAAAACAAAAACTTGACACTGCTTTTATTCCCTATACAAAAAAAATAATAATGCATATCTTAGGACTGTTTAAGATTATTTTCACTGTGACAAATTCATTTTTTTATTTCTTGACAGTTTTTGACCCGTCTCTCTCTTCTTCTCTCTCTACACACACACACACATAAATATATAAATATATAAAATAAATAATTTAGATATTTCTAAATTAATTGCTTATATATATATATATGTGTGTGTGTGTATATAAAGTATGTATAATTCATATAGTAGTTAATTTTATATTTACATATTATGTAATATATGTATTATTATATATAGTATGAAAACAACTTTAAAAATATAAAGTGATCACTTATAACAATAAAAAAATTAAAAATAAATCTATATTATAATAATATTATATATATAATTTTAAAAACATAAAAATGGTTCCTATGACATATATGCTAAATTCAGGGTGATTTTGAAAAATAATTGAGATTAGCAGTGAATTACACATCAGCAGTGAATCACACATATAAAAGGCTTATAAAGGCTTGGAATATAGTATTTGGACTACAATTATGATACTTTTCAGTTTGATTTTCAGTCCTTTTTGTTGTTTGACAGCTGTGGGCACTATATAAACTGTCCTTGTAATGGAAAGAAAGAAAAACATTTCTCAAATGGTCAGCTAGTGTTTCAACATCAGGATGTGGAAATAATGACAGAATTCATCTTTAAACAGTTTGTACAGACCATCAAGTATGAGATGGCATCAGAGTTATTCTGGGAAATCCAGCGTGAACCGAGAGAAAGTTTCATTGTGTGCTTGTTGACAGGAGAGATAAACAGCAGCTGAAGGAGGCTGTGATGAGAGGCAGCTCCACGGCCCTTAATGAGCTCCATCGCACAAGCAGCTGGACGAACGAGTGAAAAAAAGGGACGTACGTGCCAGAGAACACAATGCAGACGTGTGGTTGCATGTGTCAGGTGACTGCTGACTACTCCAAAGACCTCATTCATGTTTAAGGACATGCATTGTTGAGTTCCTACCTGATCCAGTTGTCTATTCATCAAATGGAATTTCTGAGGTAATCAATCGTAAAGATGCCACTGAATTTATATGAACCATAATGAGGTGGCTACCACTAAATAATGACAATGTTTCAGACTCGGTTCTTTGGGATGTTTTTTGGGGTCAGTAGAGACATGCAGTGGCCCCAAAAGCATCTGAGCATGTAGGCAACACTTAAACCCAACATAAAACGCTGTTTGCATCTGATTTTACCCAGTGTAAATGTGAAAAAATGTTGAGCGGGAGATCATTTTAACAACCAAATTAATTGGACTGTGAAAAAAGGGACCAGAATGGAGTGACGTGATTGGAGAACAGGGGTTAAAAAATAAGATGGAATCCTGAAAAGGAATATTCAGATGTACGTTTTGATGAAAGATTAGAAAGAGAAAAATGTTTTCATTGGAATAATATGAACCAGTGAATCAATCACGACAACTAGATCAGTATAGTGTCTGTAATTTTGACTGTAAAAATTTCTAAAAAGTAAAAAAAAAAAAAACATTGCACCTCAATTAAGTCATTAAGATTTTTAAATATTTTTTAAAGTCTCTTATGCTCACCAAGGCTGCATTTATTTGATCAAAATTACACTAAAACCACTATTGTTATTATTATCATCATTGTTGAAAACAGTTGTGCTGCTTAATATTTTTATACATTTTTTTTTCAGGATTCTTTGATCAATATAATTAATAATATATATATATATATATATAATCAATATGAAATAGAAATCTTTTGTAATATTATAAATGTCTTTAATGTCACTTTTGATCAATTTAATGTGTCCTTGCTGAATAGAAGTATAAATTTCTTTAAAACAAATTTAAAAAAAATCTTGCTGACAACAAAATTTAGAACGTGTATAAATTAAATCAAAAAATGATGAAACCAAGTAGCATCTGCAAGTAAATTACGCTGACCTTTTCTCAGAATTAACCTTTTCCAAATTATTTTATTTAAAACGTTTTAAAATTATTATTATTTATTAATTTATTGCTTATGCATTTCTGCTGTGTGCCTTTATAAATAATAAAATAAATAAGATGGCTCAGTTACTGAATGTGAAACATTTGAGGTCTGGGGTTTGTGTGCATTTAAACCCAAATGTATGACTTTTACTGGCTGTTGCACACATCTAACATAGTAGACTAGATAGTGAGTGATGTGCCATTTTAGGTCATGTTGCATGTTCTGGGCATCAGTTGGATGATGACTGACAGCTGCCAATCATCTATGTTTACGCTTTCAGTTCTACATGAACAGCACTTCCTCCATCTCAACCAGTCTTCTGTCAACTCGTATTAGTTGAGCGTTCTCTCATACACGCAGTGGTCTGGATCGAACCAACTCAAGTGCTTCCTCAGCCTAGGGTACGACTGTCAGATCTTCCTCAGGTAGAGCTAAAAACAGACACGTCAATCAAAAGTCCTTGTAAACCTGAGCATCTGGCCTTTTCAGGCCAACCAAGATTCCCTCAAAAACAACAAAAGCCAGCGGCTCAAAATCACGCAAACATGGTTAAAATTAGCCCCCGTCTGCTTTCCATTCAGTCCAGGTTGAGATCCCAGCTGAGTGTCTGGCCGTGTCTCTCTCAGGTCCTCCTCCTACACACCACATTTCCATAAGAATGCAGCACGCTCTGCATATCAATCCGAACTCTTAATTAAAGAGCTACTATACTCCTGCTGGCGTCACATACGCGGGAAGTGCGCAGTAGACCCTTTCTCCCCGTTCTGTTGGCCATTTGGAAAGCAAATGAGGAAGGTGATCACAGCCCGCACGTGGCACGCACATTTGCAGGACACCTAATGTTTTTTTTTTTAGCAGTGAATATCAGTAAACTATGGAAGCCCGTTTCTGCCACTGAATAAAAAATAAAAAAGGTAATTGTGACTTTTTATCTCACAATTCTGACTTTTTTTCTCAGAATTGCGACTTTCTCGCAATTCTGAGAAAAAAAAAGTCAGAATTGTGAGATAAAAAGTCACAATTACCTTTTTTCTTTTTTATAGATATAAACTCGCAATTCTGAGAACATATCAGTCAGAATTGCGAGATATAAACTCGCAATTGCGAGAAAAAAAAGTCAGAATTGCGAGTTTTTATCTCGCAATTGTGACTTTCTATCTCGCAATTCTGACTTTATAACACGCAATTGTGACTTTATATCTCGCAATTCTGACTTTATAACATGCAATTGTGACTTTATATCTTGCCATTCTGACTTTATAACACGCAATTGCGAGTTTATATCTCACAATTCTATGAAAAAAGTCAGAATTGTGAGAAAAAGTCGCAATAAACTTTTTTTTTTTTTTATTCAGTGGCAAAAACGGGCTTCCATAGTAAACACTCCAAGTGTGCGTAAAAAACCGTCAGCACATGTTCGCTATCATATGCTGGAAGAGTGGTAAATTGTGTAATCTTTTAGTGCGAAGCATAACGGAAATTAAGAAAAGTAAAAAAACATTTACTTTGGGAACTTTTCCATTGACTATTTTGAGTACTTGTAAATATAAAAATATATAAATAATAAATATTAAAAACAAGTACTCCAGGACAAATATAAAACAAAACAATCTACAAAACCGGTTATGTTTACTATTTAGAAATGTCAAAGTATTCAAACAAAGTGATAATATACACAATTTCAACAAATATTTTAAGCTATAATGTTTACTATGAAAACAAATTAATTTTTTGTCATATCTAAACAAAAGATGAGTCCATTCACAAGAAGATAAACTCATCTCCAGTCTCTGAGAACTTTGCTGAAGAACGCTTTGGATGTGTCTGTCCAAGTTCAGCTTAACACTTCGGATGAAAAAGTAAAGTCCTTTTTTATAATGTCTGCCAGTTTCGGTTCCACTTCTGACAACAAGCCTACCAGGTGCTGGACCTGTAGATGAGAGAAGATGAGAAGATCTGTGATCAATCAGGGTCTGTAGGAGCAGCTAAAAGGAAAAAAAAAAAAAAGTGGAGAAGAGCGTACCGCTGTTACATGTTGAGGTACAAGGGTGCCAACAGCAGACACACAGCTTCTCTCTGTCAAATACCCTTCCTTGACTATGGATGATAACAGATCCTGAAGATTAAAGGGAATTTTCATTAAATTAATATGTAATATATTTAACATTTGTATGTTTTAATTTAGGAATTTTGAAATTTACTTTATATTTTCATAGTATAATATAATATAATACAATAACAATTTTTGGAATGTACTTAATATAGTATACAATATGATATATCTTGATTTAAAATTTTATATATTGTATAATAACATTTATTATTTTTTAAACAACACATTTTTATAATATAATGTAACATAATAACTTAGAATTTAATAATTTATTATTTAATATTGTAAACGTATAACTTTATATTTTTAATAACTTAATATAGAATATTTTTTAAAATTACACTTGTATAATAGAATTTTTTTAATTTAATGTATATTTTTTATATATTTTTTTATTTATGTTTTTATAATATTATAATATGGTGTCAAGTTAGAATTTAATAATTTATTACTATTTTGCAAACTGGATAGCTGGCAATTTCACCTTATTCAGTTCCATAAGGACGGCTGAGAGGAACTCGGCTGTGGTTTCAACTAAAGCTTCGAGCTGTTCATCTTCCACTTGCTTCTCTTCTTCTTTCTGACTCCCTTCTGATTCTGAGTTTCCAGCTGTTCGGCTCTGACGGCATTCAGCGTTGAACTGCAGGATGCGAATAAGACTTCCTAATAATGCTGAACCTGGTATGATTAAACACACATTATGAAAGCAAAACAGCAAACATTCAACAAACAGCACAATGCCTCTCATGAAGCAATGTATTTAATATGCTAAAAGTGTGTTTTGTACTTATATCTGTCTGCAGGCTGGAGTGTAACGCTGACAATAGGGCGAGCGCTGAGACCAGGAGAGCTTTCTGCTCCTGCAGGATGAGAGGAGGATCGTCCGCTTGACATAAATCCTCACATACGATCTTACACACAAACGTCCACACCGCACGACCACATGCTTTATCTGATACTGTAGACAAAGTAAAAACAAGAAATCATTACATATATTTCATACACCTTTTCTAAGGAGAGCCATAAAAAACATAGTTTATCAGAAAATAATCTTTTTTAATTATATTTTTTTTATATTGATCACATTTATTTAAAATGTTACTTCAAGGACATATTAAATGATCAAATAAATGCTTCCTCGGTGAGCATAAGAGACTGACTACCAGAGAAGGAACGCCAAAGTGTAGCTTAAAATGTGATTATGTTATTGCCCCTAAAAAAAAAAAAACTTTAAATATAAATGAATTTTCAGGGTCGGTGAGGGTCAGAGTGTGTGTGTGTGTGTGTGTGTGTGTGTGTGTGTGTCTCACCCAGTGCCTGCATGCCCTCTTCTGCTGTAGTCAGAAGCTGGAGTGAATGAAGATACACTTCAAGATCCTCTGGACTTTCTGACCTACAACACAAAAAATTGAGCCTAAATTCATATTTCAAAAACAACATTAATCTGATTCAAGTGGAACACCACCACTTCCTCTAGCAGCAGACAGAAGAATAGGTTGGTACAGTAAACGGCTCGGACAGACAGACGAGCAGAAGGTCACATCACCTTAATTAAAGTGTCTCACCTAAGCTGTGTGGCGGCCTCAAGCAGAGAGGACACGACGTCCTGCTGTGTGTCCTTATTTGGGTCAGTGTTGCTGGGTGGGGTGGACACCCAACTCTTCATCATCTCCTCATCCTCATCAAAGAGCTTATCCACCAGCTCCCCAACCTTAACCAGCAAATCCACTGCAGAGAGAGATGCACTTCAGTGTTCCAATACTTGAGAGGCTCAAATCCGTTTGATAAACTTTCATCTAAGATTAATTTCAACTAGCATTAAAACACATCAAGGCCCGGTTTCACAAACGGGGCTTAGCTTAAGCCAGGACTAGGCCTTAGTTAAATTAAGATATTTAAGCAACTTTTACAAAAATGCCTTGGATATGTCATATTTTAAGATATGTCAGAGCAAGGTATTTTCAGTTGAGACAGCTCAAACATGCATTTTAGTCTGGGACTAGCTTAAGCCTTGTCTGTGAAACCGGGGGCAAATGTATGTATTTTAAAACTGTGTTTTGTATTTTAATATAAAATGTCAATTAACTGAAGTAAAACATATGTTTTAAATGTTAACTTTGATGAATTTAAAATTTGAAAATATAACCTTTGTTATATATTATTTTATACATGAAATATTAACATTTTAAGAATTACCTAAACTTATTCATTATTCGTTAAGTAATCAAATGTATAAAAACACTTCATGTTCTTCACTGTGTAAATTAAATATACATTTCTTCTTATTAAAGTTACAAAAGTGATTTAGCGGTCACTTTAAGAGCTCCCCGGATCCAATGCACTATCAATATCTAATAACTAAACATAACTAAATATTAACTATTACGCCAACATTTGGTCCCAAACTAGCAAAAAAAGTTTATAAAAAACAAATGTAAATAATAATAATAATAATAATAATAATAATAATAATAATAATAATAATAATAATAATAATAATAATAATAATAATAATAATAATAATAATAATAATAATAATAATAATAATAATAATAATAATAATAATAATGATGATGATAATACAGTAATAATAATAATAATAAAAATTATTATTATTAGCTCTTTTGTTAGTTTATTGCTTCTATTGTCCTCATTTGTAAGTCGTTTTGGATAAAAGCGTCTGCTAAATGACTAAATGTAAATAAATAAATATGAACTGATATCCAATTAACTTAAGTACTTTTTTTTAATTTAAAATTTGAATGAATTTCAAATATGAAATTAACAAATATTAACTATTATATATTACTTATATATTAAATATTAACAATAATAAAAATTAATAATAAAAAGCTAATGTTATTCATTAGTAGTAGTAGTAGTAAATGTGTATTTAACGTTCATTGCTAAAAAGCAAAAATCACACATGAAAAAAATAAATATATATGCAAGTTTGGGGGGAAAAAATATTTGCTGCTTAATATCTTAAGTTTCAGGCACTTTTGTGCCTATTTGTTAAAAGTACCATTAGCAACATTTTTAAACATCACTGACCATTGGTGGAGCTGCTCATGATGAAACACAGACTGCTGCACACCATCGGCTGCTGCTGTATCCTCTCTAGCCACAGAGGGGCGACATCAGGCTGAGACATACACGTTAGCAGGAGCCTGAGGAAGCCACAGTATTGCAAGTCACACACCCCCGCATTCAGTAAAATGCAGCATATATTGCGAAGTTTTCTTCGAATTTTGTAACAGGGCTTTATTAGCACTGACCTGCAAGTTTCCAAGAGCGTAGGTGGATCATTGTCCCCAAGCAGCAGAAGCAACACAGCGCTGAGATCCAGAGAACATGTCAGACATGTTTTCATTTAACAGAATTAGCAGTATTGTATTTACAAAAATAGTTCAATTATTCTGCAGTGAACAGAAAGGGAGAAAGATGCTGTGTGTGTGTGTAAGGATGGATTTGACCAAAACTGAATTCAAGATTCCTATCCTGTAATAAAACAATAAAACTCACTAATCTGAAGAGAGGATCTACAAGAAAAAGCACAGAACAACAGCTGGCCCAATCTCATCTCTTCCGCCTGTAGTGTGGTGTGTGTCTCTGCACTCCAGACTATGTATTTTCCAAGGTTAGGTATGCACTTTTTACTCTTAGATTCATATTTGAGAATTTGATGTCTTGTATTGATTTGACATCTTTGAACTGACATAATACATATTTACCTGACTGATAATAAATTGTTACATTTGATTTTATTCTGACTTACTCTGAAATTATTTCTAGTAGATTAAAGTGGAGTCTAGCATTACCGCAAATCTGTGTTCAGGATAGATCATACAGAAGGCTCAATGAATGGAGCATGGGGCACATAATTTGAGACCTTTTCGATTTCTGACTATCACTGCCTTAGTAAGTTGCAATTTTCGTGAATATACAAAAACTATGCTTTTTGTTATGAGCAAGTAGAGCGCGGCCGACTTAAAGGTAGATATTCACACTGCATCCTCTGTCTAAGATCAGAAATGACGAGTTTGTTTCAGTGAGGCTGCGACCGGCCGGCATAAGTTCTCTGTGAGATACCGGGTCCCTAATGAACGAATAATTGAAAGTACGGGATGTTCGGAATAATCAAATATCTAAATTAATACATAACCGGCATTTGTGATCAGTTTTTAATTAGAAACATTGCCTAAATTTAATGATCACTTGAAATTGGAGTCAGATAGAACACGGAGCTAGACTAAGGCCATGTCCACACGTACACGTGTATTTTTCCTTCTTCCATTTTTTAAAAAATCTCCGTCCACATGAAAACGCAAACGCATGCTATGAGGCACTGTCAAGAGCATGCCAAGCCAACAGGTGGCGATATAATCTCAACCGTAAAGCCATGTTGGCCAATCAGAAGCCTGAAAAAGTTTCCAGTAGGCGGAGAAAACAGCACAGGTGCCGACGTCACAAGCCAAAAATCTTCACCCTGGCAGGCGTTTTCAAAAATAGTCGGTTTCAGTGAACTGGTGCTGCGTTTGCGTGTGGACGAATGGCCTAACCGCGTAGAAAAAGCTACGGTTTTAAAAATAACCGCGTTCGCGTGGACAGGGTCTAAAATTGAAACTAAATCCTGATAAATTCAGAGGCGCAAGTAAAAGACCGAACACGCATTAAACCTTCAACCAGGCCGCTGGACTGGTGGGTGGATACTTACATGTGTGTGTCTCTTACCATAGGTCAGAGCTCTGGCTGAGAGATACACATGTGTCATGGAAACAGGCCATATTACCCAGAATTCCAATGCAGATTTCCTGTAACAGAAGCTCTGAGTAATTATAAGATGTTATAAGCATATAAGCATTATGTAAAGCAGTTACAGTGGTAAAATGACTTACCGTGAGCCGTGGACTACATGACTTTGCGATCACACCCAGCAAGATGTCTGGAGCTTTGAACTCTTGAAGAAAAACAGCCACATCCTGGAGAGAAAACACATGTAATGTGTTAATAGCTGGTGGGCATGGAGCAGGGTGTTGAATACAGTGTGTTTCAGTTTACCTTATCCATAGCCATGTCCCATACTTTACACAAGTCCTCCTCAAGATCATCTGTCAGTTCCATTGAAGAATCACTCAGCCCACTTTCTTGATCTGTCACCATCTAGAAGGTAATTGAAGTATATATTAAGAAAGAAATTTAGGAATTGCACAGCTTCAGGAAAATGTAACAAACAGACAGACAGACAAGTAGTATTTATTTATCCCCGTAGGGAAATTGAGTTTGCAGAATACACTCGCACAGACATTTGACGATTCACATTAGGCATATATGTAAATAAATAGATGTAAACAATAATTTAATACTAATGAATCTAGTTAAAATATCCAGTCTAACTGACCATCAACTACCACTTGAGGAAGAAAAATTTAAGAACTTAATTGCTTGGGGAATAAATGATCATTTTAAACAATTTTTTGAACATCTGGGAACCCAATATCGTCGACCTGATGGTAACAATTCAAAGGTATACGATAAAGGATGATAATTCAAAGGTATACGATAAAGGATGCCTCTTATCATCCTTTATCGTATACCTTTGAATTGTTACCATCAGGTCGACGATATTGTGTCGATAGAATTTAATAATAAAAGGGGGTCAAATGATATATAAATGTAATTAAAACGCATACAACAACACGCATTGAAACACAAATGATTCCATTTTATGGGTGGACACGGTATAAGACATGGCACAAAGGTGGTGACAAATATAGGGCATAATAACACGTATAATATCAAATAGGGGCACAAATAACCATCTGGGTACCAGCCTCAGCATCACTGCAGCGTGTAGCCTACTGGGGATTTGTGGACGATGTAAGTAAAAACCATGCATTTACTTTGGATGGTGTTAAATAACGTTTACAATCAAAACTAGTAAGTCTGATTCATATGAAATATTGTTTGCGTGATCAAGAGTTTTAACCAATAAATATCGTCTAATATTTATATGCATTTATATTCAACAGACCTGCACCACATTTAAAAAAAAAAAAACGTATATTTTTTCCTCCCAAAACGATAGCAATAAATTTGAAATACTTTTAATTAATGTTTGAAAATATTATTTATAATGCTTTATACAACGTTAGATGCACATAGCTGCTCATATAATTTAAACGGCTTGACTGAAAAACGTCTACGGTTACTGGCGTAACCTCGGTTCCCTGAGAAGGGAGCGAGATGTTGCATACAGCGTAAGCTGATCACACTGGGAAAACACCTTTCTCCTCAAATACTGAAGCCTTATTCACTTAACGCCATTGCATCGCAATGGCCAATGGCGCTCGAGCGTGCGAAAAGGGGGGTGGGAAAGCACCCTATATAAGCGGCATTTCATCAGAATCTTTCAACTGACTAGAGCTTATGAAAGACCTGAGTGCATGTAACATGACATGAACGCAACATCTCGTTCCCTTCTCAGGGAACCGAGGTTATGTCAGTAACCGGAGACGTTCCATTTCGAGAGTCTCTCGACATTGTGTACAGCATAAGCTGATTGCATTGGGGAACATGTACCTTCACGCTGTGTTACTGCGAAGGGCGCTCAGCATAAGCGGAGACGTCAAATAAGCACAGCGACACTCAACAGTAATCGCAATGTATGGTACAGTCACTGTACACAAGTACACATAAGCAGCACATTCCAGACAACAGGTTCTAACCGGAGCTAGACATGCATTTGTGGAGCTTACCGGAATTAGACCGCACAAAGGCCTGGGGAACTGTGTGTAAGTTGGCTGGCAGCAGCAGCGCCGGTGCCGCCTACTACAGAAGTGGTGTTTTTTTTTTCTTTTATAAAGAAAGCGAGGTCCCGAGTGGGGATAGTTGACAGGCAAGGGGGATTCATCCGCCTTGCGCCCCATAGAAATCTAATCACATAATTTCTCCCCACTGACAACCTATGAATGTCAGTATGAATGCTGATATCACAGCTACACACACTTGAGCATGGAGGGCGTACAGCCGTCATCCGAACACTCTTGTGAAAAGACAAAACTACTGAAAACATGCAGTTGACAGGGTCTTGGCCCTTCGAAGTGCAACAATCTTCGAAGGTTCCCCACCTATGACCGTAGAGACGTCTTGCCCATGATCACAGACAGACTTGTCATATGAGGGAAAACTGAGCCACATTCAGCATGTTATGTTAAATAATTACGGACCCGGCTCCAGAATCAAATCACTGAGAATGCTTCTGAAATTAGTGAGGGTGATCTAACCTTAATATTATATAAAAATGCCTAACCATAATATTTTTGTGCCGTTCATCGCTATGGCGGAAAGAGCACTCCTTATAATCACTAAAAAGCTGTCAGTTCATCACGATCTCACAAAGTTATGTTATAATCAATGAGTGCAGAACTCAACACTGAACAAAATCTCAGGCGTTTTGAGCATGGATTCTAACTTGAACGCTTCTGATTGGTGTTCAAGAAATCAACAGATCGCAAACACAAATGGAGTGTCTGCCAAATCTGTTTCGCCAATATGATATTATTTTAGCTTCAACTGAGGGTGCTTAGCATCCTCTAGCACCCCTATCGGACTGGACCTAATTTTATCTATCCCATCCATCCTTCCCGCCAAAAATACAGGTCTCCCCCTCTTTCCAAATTCGGATTCAACCCACCATCCAATGTCTAATGCAATATTATAAAAAAAATTGTGTGTGATCATCAATCAGGCCTTAAAAACAAATGAAATAGCCTGTATTTCTATTAATTTATGCATATTTGTATGTTTATTTTGTTTATACTCTGTTTATTTCATTTAGTTTTTGTGCATAATTCATTTATATTTTATTTATGTTTCATGTATATCTATTTACTTCCATTTTTCAAGCTCACTTGCACTCCAATTTTTTTAATCTGTTTAGAGATTTATACATATACATGTTGGATGTGTTACACTTAATACACATTTATGCTTAATTATTGGAATTGTCATTTTATGTGCTTTTTCTTCACTCATCAAATTTCTATGACAGTTTTGACACTAGTGGGGCCCATTTTCATTATCTTGCCTAGGGCCCCACAACTCTACGGGCCGACACTGTGGAGACCAATGATGTGGAAGTCTAGCATGCATGGTTACCTGAATAAGGCGTGTCAGGGTGCTGAAGAGCCAGTGTTTGCTGTACACCGTTTCCCCGATGGCATCCACCTCCTCACCGGCCTCAGTCTCATCTTTCTCCGGTGGAGGCGACGGGTTGCGGTCCATCTCCAGTGAACCTGCAGCGGAGGATCCACAGCTGTCTCCATCCACCTCCTCAGGAGAGCATCTGTCATTGTGCTCTAATGAACAAATCAATACCTGACATAAATGCATGAAGGATGAGATAAAATGCATGCATGAATAAACCTCCAATGTACAGTATAAAACATATGCATACAAAAAATAAATTGTAAATGCATGCACAAACCTCAAATCCATACAAAACTTAGATGACTACTTGAATGTGGGTATGCCTTAACTTTTCATTCATGCATGAGGGCAAAACAAAAATTCGAATGCCTGACCTAAATGCATGGATAAATCGCGTTCATGACATAAATGCGTGCATATTTACTGTAAATAACAAGCATAATTGCTTCATGACCATAGACTGTATAAAAACTCATGACACGAGTCCAACACGCTTAGTGTGAAATGCGAGCTTACAAAAACTAGTAGTGGTGTATGTTTAAAGCTCGAAAGGTTTTTGCAGGTTTATTTATATAATACCAGTTATTAAACAACATGGCAAATATAGATTTATTTAAATAAACATTCACTGCAGACAGGAGCAACACTATCTTAATAACCCACATCTCCTGACTTACCCATTAATAATGCCTTTCCACAACCAACGACGAAATGCTCAGAAATATCAATTCGAAAAATGAATTTTAAGCTTCATGGTGTGTTCAACGTTTTAAATAAACCCATAAAATACTTCCGCTCTCAACTCTACGGAGCATGATGGGAAAAAATAAAGAAAATAACACTTGGTAGAATGGCAGTTGCACGAAAGTCTTAAATGGGCGGAGCTTGTGTTGCGGTTTGACAAATATAAGTAAATGGTATTTCTCATATTTTTACTCTGCAACATATATTTTAAATTCACTGGCTATTAAAGCGTTTTAGTGTTTCAGGTATTGTCCAATTACCAAAACGGGAAAGAACACATTGTCACATGGTTCTTCTCTGGTTAGGGAGGTTGTAGCCTGATTTCAACTCGTCTATATAATATTAATATTAATATTAATATTAATATTTAAACAATTACACTTTTTTTGTGTAAAAACATTTTTTGATTTGAACGTGGATCTATGCGGGTTACTGGGCTTCCATGTGCCCCCTGCAGGAAGAATCCTTGTTTTCGCTTTGAAAATGGTTATTAGGTTTTGTTCTTCCTTCTAACACTGTGGCTGCATCTGAAATCACATACTTCCTAACTATATAGTAGGCGAAAAACAGTATGTGACAAAAGAAGTATGTCTGAATTCACAGTACATCTGGTCAGATTCTGAAGTGTGCATACAATGTACACTTTACTATCCCATGAGGCCATGGGAAAGGATTTGTGAATGGCAGTGAAGTGATGCAACTGGTGCTGGAAGGTCATGTGAAATTGGCATAACATGGCCAGGAATGTAGTATGTCCAGATTACACTCATACTACACACATTCTATATAGAACATACAGTGCTGCTTGAAAGTTTGTGAACCCTTTAGAATTTTCTATATTTCTGCATAAATACAACCGAAAACATCATTGGATTTTCACACAAGTCCTGAAAGTAAACAAAGAGAACCCAATAAAACAAATGAGACAAAAATATATACTTTGTCATTTATTTATTGAGAAAAATTATCCATTGTTATATATCTGTGAATCTTTGCTTTCAGTATCTGATGTGACCCCATTTTGCAGCAATAACGGCAGCTAATCATTTCTTAACTGCACAATGACTTGTAGGATATTTAGCTCATTCCTGAGTACAGAACCACTCTGTGATGTTGGTGGGTTTCCTCCTGAACTGCTTTCTTCAGGTCCTTCCACAACATTTCTATTGGATTAAGGTCGAGACTTTGACTCGGCCATTCCAAAACATTAACTTTGTTCTTCTTTAACCATTCTTTGGTAGAACGACTTGTGTGCTTGAGTCGTTGTCTTGCTGCATGACTCACTTTCTCCTGAGTTTCAGTTCTCGGACTGATGTCCTGACATTTTCCTTTAGAATATGCTGGTATAATTCAGAATTCATAGATCCATCAATGATAGCAAGTCATCCTGGCCCAGATGCAGCAAAACCATGATACTACCACCACCATGTTTCACAGATGGGATATGTTTCTTATGCTGGAATGCAGTGTGTTCTTTTCTCCAAACATAACACTTCTCATTTAAACCAAAAAGTTCTATTTTAGTCTCATCTGTCCACAAAACATTTCTCCAATAGCCATCTGGCTTGTCCACATGATCTTTAGCAAACTGCAGATGGGCAGCAATGTTCAGTGACTTTCTTCTTGCAACTCTGCCATGCACACCATGGTTGTTCAGTGTTCTCCTGATGATGGACTCATGGACGTTAACATTAGCCAATGTGAGAAAGGCATTTAGTTGCTTAGAAGTAGCCTTGTGGATTATTACAGTTTATTACAGCTTTTAGAGTGATCTTTGTTGGTCGACCACTCTTGGGGAGGGTAACAGTGGTCTTGAATTTCCTGCATTTGTACACAGTCTGTCTGACTGTGGATTTGTGGAGTCCAAACACTTTAGAAATGGTTTTGTAACGATTTCTAACCTGATGAGCAACGGCAACACTTTTTCTAAGGTCATTAGAATAGCCCCCTAATAAATACATTCAGACCACCTAATTTAGCGATTGCTATCAGGATGTAAAGAGACTTTCAACCAGCATAACAAAAAATGTATTTTTAAACAAACCTCCTACCCTGCCTTTAAAACAAGGCTAGAGCAAGTAATTTATATTTTGTCTACATTTTTATATACAGAAATAAACTATCTGCAAAATCAGATACTAGTAACACTTATGCGGATATTTCACATCATAGCAGCCAAAGTGTCTGAAAACAAAGTTCAAAAAGTTAAAAAAACACAGAAGCTCAAAGCTAGGCGATTTAAGCAGAGTGCCTGCAGTTTACAGCTGGCTAAAAGCTTTGGTGGACACATAGCCTTATCGTCGATTAATCCTTTTGCCATGCCAATAAAGTGATTTAAATCTTAATTTGTCAATGGCTGATCGATTTGCGATGCAGATTTTTTCAAACAGGAGAGAAGAGAGACCACAGACCAGATATCTGTTCATGGTATGTAAACCATTAAAGGGGTCATATGATGCGATTTCAATTTTTCCTTTCTCTTTGGAGGATATATTTTGAAATATTGCCCCAGTCTACTGACACAACATTCTGATTACTTCATGTGACTGATCAAGCTATAATATGTAGCTAGTACGAGTATCAAAATGCTTTCTCTGTGCCCACATTTGACCATAATAATAATGCAAAAACTTGACACTTTGAATTAACAGAAAAAAAAGATCTCAACTTTGAAAATAAGCATATCCAAAACATATATCCAAATGCAAAGCCTAATACAAGTAAATTATTATGTCTGAAAACAAAGTGTAGGAACTAGGGAATACACTACCATGTTTATATATTTTTATATAGGCATATACAGCCATCTAGTGGTTACATCATGGTTTATAGATGATAAATAGTGCATAATTTCATAACTGGAAGAGATAAGTTTTCAGCTGGAGTTTACAGTCTGGATAAGAAGTTGTGCAGCATGCTCCGTTAGGAAGGGCCTGATCTTTCTAATGTTGTGCAGTGCAAAAATACATGATCGAACACTCTTTGCAGTGTGGTCCTTGAATGTCAGCTGGTCATCAAAGATTACTCTAAGATTTCTGACTGAACTTGATGGGGTAATTGTTGATGAACCCAGCTGGATGGTGAAATTGTACTATAGAGTCGTGTCGAAGGGAAGACGAGACGTTCAGTCTTTGCAAGGTTGAACTGGTGATATTCTTTCATCCATGCTGAGATGTCCGCTAGGCAGCCTGAGATCCTTTGGATCATCTGGTTGAAAAGAAAAATAGAGCTGTGTCTCATCAGCATAGCAATGGTAGGAAAAACCATGTGCTTTTATGTTGGATCCCAGTGTTGTAGTGTATATGGAGAAGAGGAAGGCTCCAAGAACTGATCCCTGAGGAACCCCAGTGACCAGTTGATGTGTTTTGGATACCTCCCCTCCCCAAGCAACTGTGAAAGACCTTCCTGTGAGATAGGATTCCAACAAGTGAAATGAAGTTCCTGTGATGCCCAGTGATGAGAGGGTGGACAGAAGAATCTGATGATTCACAGTGTCAAAAGTGGCAGATAGGTCCAGCAGAATGACAACTGATTATTTGTAATCAGTTTATGCAATCCGCAGGGCTTCAGTAACCTAGCTTAACTACATTTTTCAGTAGCTTTACATTAGCGACGCTACTTTTAAAACAGTGTAGCTTTTCCTGTAGCTAACTACTTTTTCCAGCAAACGGTGTAGCGCGACCAAACGCATTTGCGTTCTGACGAGTCACGAGTCTGTAATGCATTGAAGCAGCGCAGTGTCTTCTTCTGACTAGATCACAAACTAAAGTTGTTAATTACCGCCATCTGTTGTTTTGATCTCACGCATAGCGCAGCTTTACAGTCTTACCGACAAGAGATCGTCTGATGATATTGCAAAAGATGTACACAGGAGTGGATGTTTCACATGAATCAACTGTAATTTATGCAAAACAAAGATTAAAATGCGGTCTACGTCGAAGACTTAAAGCACACACAGGAGGTGAATAATAGCCTTTTTAAACTGATTAATTTTTCTTCTTTATTGCACTCTAGATCAAATGTCTATTTTACAATGATGTACGGTCATAATATAATCTGTTCCCCCACAGTTTTGTAATGAACATTTAATCGAACAGAAAATAAAATCGTGATATAGTAGTGCGCTTATCATTTGTCAAAGGATGGTTGTGGCGGGATTCACACAGCTGACGATTGACGTCTCCATTCCCAGCCAGTAAATACCGAATGTGCTGTGAGTTTAACCTGCTTATTTTATGACAATATATGGCAATATACTGTATTTTATTATTGTGTGTATCGAATAGTTTACAAAATCAAATGATTGGGAAACTTTTTGTCATTGAAATGGCTTGGAAAAGTGTCCCAATCAACCTGAATTCACCCTACTCTTTGAAATCATGATTGCATTACAGTATGTTGTTTTAAACCCCAAATATTTTACTTGTAACTTCATTATATTTTACTTATAACTTCATTATAATTCTTCATTAATAATTATTTCGTTATTTGTAATGTTAATTGTAAAAAAAAATAATAATAATAAAAAAATTGAAAGTAGTTTCAATGTAGCTAGCTACTTTTTGACAGTAACTTGTAGTGTAGCTAGCTACTTTTTCAGAAGGGTAGCTTGAATGTATAACTACTTTAATTTATGAGTAGCGTGTAGCTGGTCAAGCTACAGTTTCAGAGTAGCTTGCCCAACACTGCATATACTTAAGGTAAGGGTAAATGTTTGGTCAACTGAAATGGACAAAAATGGAACTTAAAGGAATAATTATTACAAATAATCAATAAAAAATACTAAATTATCTCATCTTCTTACCCTAATATGTGTTACATCCTGTATGAACACAACTTTCTCCATGTTACCTGCCTGTGTTTTGTTGGTGTGGATCAAATTAAAGGATGTCAAGTACAGACCGTTTGCGTTTACTTAAATCACAATGACTGTCTGTCAGTCATAGAAGAAAATGGACCTGACATTTTGTGGTGGAGACTGTACCAGCTTTAGCAGGTGAGTACACACAGACCTACACAGGCCACATCCTAACTGAAACAGACACTCATAAGTGACCGATTTGAAATGCTATACATGTGTTTTTCTCTCTTTCTCACATACATAGGTACACTGAACCTGGATTGACCTCTTGTAGCTGTTGGCAGGCCACTCGCTCAAGTAATCGCACAGTGAATCTTGGTTGCGTAAACGGAGACATAGTGACCTACACGTACATCCATGTTGAGGAGTGTGCCTGCAGCACAACTAACTGTCATTTTTGATTTATGGCTAATAATTGATTTAGGGTTAGCCATGTGACAGTTTGTCCAATATTATAGTACGATAAGTACAAATCACAAATACTTTTTCATTACAGTAATAACACAGTTTTTGCTTTTTTAGTAAATCACATTAGTCTTTATTTACTGATATGGAATATTATTTGTTGGCATCTTGACTTTGTTTCCTATTATTAAAACTTTTGCTATGTGAGAATGTCAATCCCAGAATCCTTAGCAGTAGATTAAGTACCACCATATTTCAAATAGAAATTGATTAATCATGCAAAATGTGTTTATTTGTAATATACCAGGTCTGACAGGATGTTTAATTCATGCATCCTACAAGTCTGAAATTACAATGAAGTATCAAGATCTCCGACAAACATGAACAGCTTGTCTTTTGGGAGGTAGACCACTCTGCACATGTATGGTTTAATTCGATCTCTGTGTAAATACAATGTAATATTTGTAATGGCCATGTGATTTAGGATTGTTGATAATACCAGACAATTATGAAGTACTGTTTCTTTGCATGCAATCCAAAAGAAACAAGGAACATATTAGGCACGAAACAGGATATGGATTCTAATTATGATAAGATATTTAAACAGAAAAGCATTGAATAAATAAGCAACAGCAAACCAGCTGGTTGTTCCAGACATCTTACATTGTATTCAATCATACATTTTTGAATATTGACTTTTGGTGGAAGTCTATCAAGTGGTCTAACAACCATGGAGTGATGTTGTGGCATACAGTAGTTGGATAAATAAGGCCTGGAATCTCACTAATAAATCACATATATGATCAGGTTTAGTAAATGGATTTGATCGTGTGTTGTAAGTGACAGACCAACCAGGATATATAAATGCAGGAAATTATTAATTCTTATGTCTGAACCAACCAAACGTATGTGTACATTTAGTTTTTTTTTTTTCATTTATTTACATTTTTTTAAGTCATGCACTATTGTTGATGTACTGATTTATAATAGCCTATGTACACCAGTGGCGTTCCGTCCATATAAGCTGCGAATGCTCCGCATACCCGGCCAGCATAGGCGTAGCTTGACGTTTGGGCCAAACCGAACCGGTGGATTTGGTCAGACGTACTTTTAAACACATTTTAGTTTTGCTATAGTAAATCTACATATTCACATAGAGCAGTGGCAAGTGCGTGAGGTTTATTTTCAGGAACTGCACAGCTTAGGTATTTCCAGACAGGTCTTGAGCATGTTATAGTTCCATATAAGCCCTAAAAAATACAGTCCTACATTTAAATTCTACATTTAAAATGACTAATAACAAATGTTCATCTGTTGTATTTATTTTTTATTTTTTTCATGTTTTCAATTTATGAAGGTGCTGTAGATTCTTTCCTGCTTTGATTTCCTTTTGGAACTATTTTCATTGAAAAACCGTAAAAATAACTGCCAATGTTGTGTCATGTAAATGTAAATGCAAATAGACTTTTTGCTAACCCAGAACTAGCAACAGCTAGTAGATGGGTAGATATTGATAAGTTTCTCTAGGAAAGAATTATGTGCCCACTGGATTCACACCCTTGTTTAGTTTGAGATGAAACGCAGATACACCCAGTTTTGTGAGTGGCAAAAATGTTTTTCACAACCAAGGTTTGCATAAATATTTAATCTCAAACACAGCTATATAGGACAATAAACATTTGTCTGATTAAAAGATAGAAACCCATGGTAATGCATTAGATGGGTTCCACCTTCTAATTACATTTTTCCAAAGATGAAAATTCACTATAAAAGAGCAAGTTTTGACAGACAGTTCACATTAGCTCTTGAGGATGGTTGTTGTCTGCATGGGGACTGTGAGGATGTCCCAGATGTGGATGC
This sequence comes from Sinocyclocheilus anshuiensis, assembly GCF_001515605.1. Classification (NCBI taxonomy): domain Eukaryota; kingdom Metazoa; phylum Chordata; class Actinopteri; order Cypriniformes; family Cyprinidae; genus Sinocyclocheilus; species Sinocyclocheilus anshuiensis. The sequence continues at coordinate 297,885 of NW_015554128.1, forward strand.
TGAGATGGGTCGTCCTACTGCTGGGGCTCCAGTTGACACAAGCAGGTTAGATGACTATAATCAGTTTTGGTTTTTTTTCATTTTAATATATTATTGCACAACATTACAAGTCCCTAACTTGTTTTTCTCTCTGACTACTCCATCTTCCGTCTCTGAGTTCATCTTGAAATCCAGCTCTTCATCCTGTCGACTTGACCCTGCTCCTACTTCTCTTCTGAAACTTTGCCATTCTTTTATTTCTGCACCTATCTCACTTCATTAATACATCACTTACCTCTGCTTCATTTCCTCTGCCACTCAAAACCGCTACAGTCACCCCTGTTCTCAAGAAACCCAACCTTGATCCTTCAGTTCTATCTAAGTACACCCTCTATCTATGTACACCCTTCATTGCTAAATTACTGGAAAGTACTGTTGCCTCTCAGCTTCAATCTTTTCTAATCGAAAATAATCTCTTTGATCCCTTTCAATCCGGTTTTCGCACACTCCATAATACTGAAACTGCACTGGTAAAGGTAGTGAATGATCTACTACTTTCTGGTGACTCTGGTTCTTTGTCTATACTTCTGTTACTTGATCTCAGCTCTGCCTTTGACACAGTCTCCCATGAATTGCTTATTTCTCGTCTCTCAGATTTGGGTATTTCTGGTGATGCCCTTTATTGGTGTCCTTCCTATCTCTCTGACAGACAATTTTACATATCAGTAAAGGATTTTCGATTACCTACTGTCCCCCTGAAGCAAGGTGTCCCCCAGGGATCCGTTCTCAGGCCATTATTATTCATAATTTACATAATGCCACTTGGTCAGATCTTACAACGTCATGGTCTAAATTATCACTTTTTCGCTGATGACATCCAATTATACACTATCTGTACACCTGCTCTCCCTGCCCAAATTGACAAAATCTCTGCTTGTGTGAACAAAATAAAACATTGGCTTAAATTAAATTTTCTGAAACTTAACATGGACAAAACTGAGATCATTTTTATTGGAACTCTGTCACTCACTAGCAATATTCCTACTAATTTCACCTGTGAGATTGCTGGTTCTTACATCAAACCATCAAGTACTGTTAAAAATGTAGGTGTAATCTTCGATTCCTCTCTCTCCTTTCAGGCTTATATAAACTCTATCACCAAATCAGCATTCTTTGATCTGCGTCGAGTTGTCCAGCTCCGTCCCATCATCTGTGTTAAAGACACTGAAACTGTTATCCATGCATTTGTTACATCACGCCTTGATTACTGTAATGGCCTCTTCATTAGTTTACCTGCCAGCTCCATTTCCAGATGACAATACATTCAAAACTCTGCAGCTAGAATACTTACCCACACCAAGCGTTCCGCTCATATCACCCCAATTTTGTATGATCTCCACTGGCTTTCAGTAGCATATCGTATTAAATTCAAAATTCTCCTGCTCACTTTCAAATCATTGCATGGCTTGGCTCCCTCGTACCGTTGTAACCTGCTTCTCCCCTACACTCCGACTCGTTCACTACGATCTTCGGACTCTTCCCTTCTCGTTGTCCCTCGGTATCGCCTCTCTTCAATGCGGGGCAGATCATTCAGTGTTATTGCACCGAAACTCTGGAATTCTCTCCCCCGCTCACTCTGTTGTGTTAATAATATTTCTGAATTTAAATCATTACTCAAAACTCACTTATTTTCTGAATGTTACCATCCTTAAGTTTTGTATTTGGTGTGCTAGATTCTTTTCTGCTATATGTTGTCCCGTCTATATAATGCTCTTTTACTGTTTCTACTAACTATTGTTTGTAATCATTGTCTCCCCTTTCAGTGTTATTCTTTTCTAGTGGAATGTACATTGTAAAGCGTCCTTGAGCCCTGGAAAGGTGCTCTATAAATAAAACTTATTATTATTATTATAAGTACAATAATATACGCACATCAAAACTTTTAATTTGAACAAACTGAGTTTGACCCGATAGAGACTATAATTTTAGTTTATTAATTGCACCTAGCATAATTAGTCAATTAATTATTTTAGCCCTAGTACTACATGCATTGATTTATGATTAATTAAATAATTAAAATAATTAAAAAGAGTTTTAATTATTTAAAACGATTCAAACTGTTTAATGATGTTCCTCTTTGTTTTCTATTTTTAGTGTTCCCTGACATGACAAATGTGATCGTAACTACAGGTATGCAGTCCTTCATTTTTTTAAATCACTGAAACTGCTTATTCAGTGCCTATTCAGTGCCAGTTTACTATTTACTATTTACTGTTTACTACTTATAGAGCACACATTTTTAAACTTTCTCTCTTGGTTCAGTTGTACCAAATCCCGATCATCAGTCCACGATCTGTAGCACATGGGGAAATTTCCACTTCAAGACCTTCGATGGTCATTTCTTTCAAGTGCCAGACACGTGCAACTACATTCTGGCTGAGTTGTGCAACAGCAAGTATTTTAGCATTGAAATGCAAAAAAAGATAATAAATAACTCAGTCATTTTCAGCAAAATCACAGTCAATCTGGAGGGCACAGTCATTGAACTCACCACCAACAACATCATCATGGATAACAAAGTGTGAGTTTTTTTTTTATATAAACTTGACACTGCATCCAAATGTCTTATATTTTCTAAAAACTATTAGTATAATTTATAAAAACAGATCTAAAAAAGATTTTTCTTTCTTTTATTAAATATGATTTTTTTTCTCTCTCTCTCTAAAACTTGCTTTAACAGGCTGTATAATACAACCATTAAGAATGGAATTACAGTCGATTTGAGGGCATCAAGTGTTAAGATCTCAAAGAATCATGAAGTGAATGTCTTTTGGGAGAAGGGCCGATCATTACTGGTATGCCATATCTCTGTTCATTTATATGACTACCCAGCAAACACAGAACGTTCCCCTAACGTTAGTTTTTGATTCCCGTTTGGTTATTTTTCTGAGAACCAAGAAATAACATTCTAGGAACGTTCTTTTTAGGTTTTATTTTTTTGCAACCATAAAATAAGGTTCCCAGAACATTGCAGGGTGGTTCTTTTTAAAATAACCTAAAAATAACTTAAACAGAGCGTTCCCTAATGGTTATTCTTTTTTATTTTTATAACCCTGTAAACTATCTTTCCAATTAAAACATTGCAGATGATTTTGTGTAATGGCCTATATACACAGCCCTGAAATTCGTTTAATACGGCACTTACTAAAATACAGATATTAGATCAATCAAAATTTAAAAAGTTTTAAATGATAATGTTAAGCTGGTGCAGATGGCGCTGTTGGAACAGCAGAAATGCAGCCGTTATCCCTGTAACCCCGTAAACAAGGCAGCTGTGCTTTCTGTTTCTGAACAGCAGTATTTAAATGATTTAAACAGCCATTCAGAATTTTTTATTCACAATGGTTCCCATCACAGAGCCAAATACTTAAATACTTAGATGTAATCGACTATTTATTTTCAATGTTTTTAATCTGGACTACAACATGCACTAGATATTGTTTGAAAATGTTTTGATTCGTTATCATTTGGTCACACATTAAGGCTCCATTAGTTAACAGTAGTTAATTTATTAGTTAACATAAACTGCCAAAAAATCTTCTAAAGCATTTGTTAATCTTAGTTCACTTCAGCATTTAATAACATGTTATTAAAATCAAAAGTTGTAACAGTATTAGGCTATTTAATGGACCCGAGCTAGCATGAACTAACAGTTGTATTTTTTTTAACAAAGAATAACGTCTGTAACAAATGTAGCTATTGCTCATTGTTAATGTTAGTGCATTTACTAAGGTTAATGAGATTATTGTAAAAGGTTACCTATTGTTCTTTTTAATTCTTTTGCACTTTAATGTGTTTGAAACATTGGTTTACTTTATAAATTTTTTGTGTATTGCTTTATTGTATTTAAATGTTCAGTTCTTTTTGTTAGTTATTAAACCTGTTATACTGTATTATGACAACTTTTTTTGCAACTTATTTCAGTATCGTGATACTGTAAATTAAAATACGGTAATAAAACTGTAAATAAAATACAGTAAAGACATTATTGTACTGTAAATGCAATTACAGTAATAATACTGTAACCATTTTTACAGTAAATTACTGGCATCCAGCTGCCAGTAAGTTACTGTAAAATTTACAGCAACCTATTTACAGTGTGTATACCGTGAAAAAAGCTTCAGCAATTATCACAACATGAAATTTTGATACCATCACATGCCAAGTGTCAAGTAACTCTCATTAGAGTATTAGTACAGTATTAGTCGACTGTTGGGTTATGATTAGTGTTAGTAGAATAAGCTGACATGGAAAGTTGCAAAGTTACTTATAAGCAGAAGAATGTCAGTTTGGGGACCATTAAAATAAAGTGTTAGCAGATATTCAGTGGATATTCTACTAATACTAGCTGTATTAGTTTGCAGAATGTCTAAAGTGAAACATCAAAATAAAGTGTTACCTATATTTGTGACACAGTTGGACAAATAGGGCCTGATCTCAGTCATCTGTTAATCATATATTTCATAATATGATATTCCCCAGATTGAACTTCCGAAAAAGTACCAAAGCCAGACCTGTGGACTTTGTGGAAACTTCAACGGCAACAAGACTGATGATTCATTTGACAACGGTAAACCTCATTTTGATAAAAACAAAAATTATCTAGTAATTCATATTTTAATATATGACATCCAAACATTTGGCTTGTATAGGTTTGGCGACATGGAAAGTGTTACCAACTGAATCCTGTGAGGTCTTAATAATTCATCCTAATGATCAGTGCAAAAACCAGGTATTATGAAACAAAATTAAAGTTGTTATTATTTTAACAGAATTTGGAGCTGTGCCTGAATGTCATAAAAATTGTCCCACCTGTTTCAACTTAAAAACTTAAATTCAGTTGCTGCCTTAAAATTTTAAGTCATTTCAACTCACAAGTTAAACCAACTTAAAGTACAAGTTATTTCAACTCACTAGAATAAAGTGAGTTGAAATTACTTGTACTTTTAAGTTGATTTAAATTAAAATTTTAATGCAGCAACTGAACTAATGTATTTAAGTTGAAACAGGTGAATTTTTTTCAGTGTAAATGTTGAATGTTATATTTTAAATTGTTTTATATCAATTACTAATTGGAACATTGGTACGGATATTTTTTGATATACTCAATGTATACGATGAACAAGAGATGTTATTTTATTGCTTCTTTTAGATTTTATATTCTATTATATATCAGTTTTTCAATATTTGTAAACATTTTTATGTTATCCTATAGTTGCAGGGTTATTATAGTTAACGAAAACGGAAATCATAAAACTAAAACCGTTTTTTTTTTACTTGGAATAAAATACATACTAACTAAAATAAAATAATAATATAAAAAACTGAAATCGATACAAATTATAGACATTTAAAATAAACAAAAATTAATCATGACAAAACACAACTATATATAGCTATCAGACTATTAATAAAAACTACAATAGTATCTCAATTATACTAAAATAAAACTGCCTAGTTGAAAGGCCTTTAAAATGCTAAAAAAATTAGTGTCCTCTGAACTTCCCAGACAAACATTTGCCAGCAGCATCTCAGCAGGCCGGGGTTTAGTGACTGTTACAGGGTGATGGACATGAGTTCATTTGAAAAAGCCTGCGAAGACGATCTGTGTCAGTGTTACGGCAATGATGACTGTCTCTGCAACACGCTCACAGAGATTTCACGACTGTGCACACATGCTGGAGGAGAACCAGGAACATGGAGGACAGAACAGCTCTGTCGTGTGTATCATTAATAAATCATTTTTTTAATATATAAAAACAATAGATAGATACATTCTATGTTTCATAACAGTTAATTGCAGTTTTGCAAAGCAGCAATGATGATATATTTTGTGATATACTATTTCATTTGTTCTGCGGAGCAGCAAAGACGTGTCCTCTGAACATGCAATACCTGGAGTGTGGGAATCCGTGCAAGAACACCTGCTCAGGTCCAGATGCAAGTGTACTGTGTAAAGAACACTGTGTGGACGGCTGTTTCTGCCCTCTTGGTGAGAAAAGATTTACAAAAGCTCTGCACCTAGATTCCCCTAGATGGGTCTATTTTTAAATGAAGCTTCTCCTTGCAAAAATATGCTTATCATGCTTCAAGAATTGCATTAGCTGCGAGCAGAGCTTAATATCAGAACTGTTTATTTTATTATGTTCATAATGAAAATGGTACACCATTTTGCCTACTTTTTGTAAAGGTACGGTTGAGGATGACATTGGTCACAGTGGTTGTATTCCTGTGAACAAATGCCTTTGTGTGCACAACGGCACAGTATATCAATCAGGAGAGTCTTACAAACAAACTTGCAAAAAATGGTAACTTTTTTTTTTACATTTAAATATTTTAAATTCACTTTTAATACCACATATATGCATGTCCCCATGCTAACACTGCTGCTGTACTGTGTCAGTGTGTGTGCCGCTGGACACTGGACTTGTACATACCTGGAATGTCCCGGAATCTGCTCTGTTGTTGGAGGGTCTCACATCACCACTTATGATGGAAAGACCTTCACCTTCAGCGGCAACTGTGACTACATCCTCACTAAGGTCTGTGTCAGTACAGCAGATGAGCCCCACAATTAGAAAAGTGTGGACTTTATAAAGGTTTCCGTGAACCTGAATATACAAACTATATAATTTGGAGGTTCTTACAATCTTTTTTTTTTTCTTTTTTTTTCTCAGCGCTCTAATGACAGTGATATTGCTGTCATGGGAAACCTGGCAAAGTGTGATCAGACCCGATCAGACACATGTCTAAATTCAGTTACCCTTGTCATCCCAGGGACCACTGTAAGCACTTTGTTTAATTTTCCTACTGCTCCATGTTTTCATCATTCAAATTCTAAAATAACCCAACTATTTTTTTCTAAGAGCACCAGCAAATGTGTCTATGCTCAGAATGGCACACTTACTTTCAGCAAAGTGCACAGTACCTACGGCATACTCCACTACCATTTTACTTTTATACTCAAAAAAATGTATCAAAATCCTTCAAGATGCCGTTACAACAATTGTTTTTGTTTTCTTTTTTGTTGTTTTACTTATAAAACAGATTCGTTTTTCCTCCAATGGTGTTGTGACACTGAATGAAGATGGTCCATATAAGCTTCCTGCCACCACAGGTGGGTTGTCAAAAATGGGGATTGCTCTATTATAAGCATGTTGAACATTAAATGAAATTAAACATAATTAAATGCATTTTTTGGAAGATGCAAGGCTTTTCCTTTCTTCTATAAATGTAGATATAGCATATAGAGCATATTAGCATTAATAAAAAGGCACTGATGACTAGATGTTCTGTTTTGTGTCCTAACCACCCATTTTGTTGTCCCAGGTCCTGTGAGCATTTTTAAGCCCTCTTCCTCCTTCATCATTGCTGATATGAAGAGTCTTCGTCTAGAAATCCAGTTGGCTCCAGTTATGCAGTTGTATATTGTTGCCAACCCTGACGAGAAAGGAAAGATGAGCGGTGAGTTTTCAAAAATATGTGATTAGAATGACTTTCTGTTATGGAGTGTCTATTTACACTATGTGCAAATAGCCCACCATGCTGGCAGAGGTTATTTACACTATAGCTCCACTCACCAATGTCTGGTTGGCGTAGACAACATTACAAAAGACGCATGTTGAACAAAAGGCTCAGTGGTGTAGGGCGTGGAATCTTTTGATGCGATCAACCTGAGTTCGACTTGCCGAACTCATTCTTCTCTTTTTTCCCATCACATATCAGATCGGAAAGACATTCATTTTCAATAAAAACAAATGAAATGTTTAAAAAATGGAAATAAAGTGCATTGCCGGTATAATAAAGTGTTTATCGGGTAGGTGTAGGGAGGGCTTTATTGTCCCAATATAAGGCGGCATCCATTTAGTAAGTTTAAGAAATATGATAATTTAAACTCAATATGTTGTTACTGCATGCTGTTTTATAATGTACTACAATAATGAGGTGCAAATATCTGCCATTTTTTCACTAAGTATGAACAGCATCTACTATTTAGACTTTTTGCAAAGAAAATGCTGCTATTTTTACATGTAGAATACGTGTAGAATCTATCGTTATTTGTACTTAATGTAAAGAGCATCTATTGCTTAGCCGCTGCCCTTTTTGTTGTGGAAGGTGGAACGAGTAAAAAAAAAAAAAAAGAGTAACTTTTAATACTAAAATATTATAAAATGACCAATTGTTAACATTGCTAAGATTTATACAATTATTAAAAGGATATAAAAATATATATGACCGCTTTAAGAAAGGACTTTTCAAAAAATGTATAAGTTCATAGTGAATAAATTACAGGTATTGTGCTTTTAATTATGTATCTTGTTTCTTTCAGGTCTATGTGGCAACTACAATGATGTCCAATTAGATGACTTCAAAATAGAGTCGGGCATCACCGAGGGCACACCAATAACCTTTGTCAACTTTTGGAAAAACCAAAACAGTTGTCTAAATCTTGAAAACACATTTGACAACCCCTGTAGCCTGCATTCGGAGATAGGTACTCAGTTTTATTAACATAAAGGCTCTGTTGTAGTGTACAGAAATTTCCCAGCCTGATAGTTTTGATTTGTTTAATTTGGGATACTAGAGGACAATGACCTATTCATTTTTTGTCAAGGTTAAAATGTGGCTATTTTGTCATAATTAAATTCTAGTGTTTTTATTTTTTTCATTCAGAGAAAGTAGCTAAAAACTGGTGTTCCTGTCTTACAAACCCAAAAGGAGTTTTTTCCGCATGTCATTCAGAAATATCTCCTGAGATTTACTACCAAGTGAGTGTTTTTGCACGAAATGATAGGGTAAATGAAATATGATATACAAATTTAAAGAGCCCTCTTTCTTATAATCTGGGTTTCATCCTCTGCAGTGGTGTGTCTATGACACCTGCAAATGTGCAGATATTAGGAAGTGTATGTGTGCGGCTGTGTCCAACTATGCCCACTCCTGTGCTGCCAGAGGAGTCATTCTCCAGGGCTGGATGGATTCAATCACCTGTGGTGAGAACTTCATAAGTATTTATTTGTTTATATGTATGGCTTGAAATGTAATATATGGTTTGAAATCTACATTACCTTGTGTTTGAATCACTTTCTAAAAAAGAAACGTCAAAAGTGTGTTTGTCTGTCTGCACAGTGACTAAGTGTCCAGGCAACATGAAGTACTCCTACAGCGTGACCAGCTGTGGCAGCACATGCCGCTCTCTTAGTGGACAAGATAGCACCTGCCAAGGGTCCTTCACACCTGTAGATGGTTGTGTATGCCCTGAGGACACCTACCTCAATAATGACGGCAGCTGTGTGACTGCTGACCAGTGTTCTTGTTACAGTGGCAACCAGGTCATAAAACCATCAGGAATAATCTACAATAATGGTGTTAAATGGTAAAAATAGTAGTTCAGCATACATTATTGACACATTATTTATTATTGATAAAACATTATTGTAACTGTTGATGGCTTTTATTATTATTATTATTTTTTACATATTACAGCACCTGTAACCTTGGCAAATTACACTGCTCCAGCCAAGAAGGTGAGCTGAAAATATCTCTTCAGCAGTTCCACCTGCCAAATTCAAATTGAGATGTCACTAAGATACGGCAACATTGGTATGATTTGTGCAATTTTTCTGCTCCTCATCCATGTATCTGTTGTTTTAGACTGTGTGAATCCAATGGTCTTCTTCAACTGCTCAAAACATGAACACGGACACAAAGGGACGGAGTGTCAGAGGACATGTGAGAAACAAGACCCCAACAATTGCGTGAGTTAGAATGGATGGTTGGATGAGAACACATGAAAAATGAAAGAAAATGAAAAGAATAATATAATTATTTTGCATTTTTATAGTGCACTGATAACTTGAAATAGCAAATCTTGCAGAGAATATGATGTTGCACTAATGCTGCTCCTTCTTGGTTTGTTTTGTCTGTAGGTGAGTACAGGGTGTGTATCAGGGTGTATGTGTCAAAATGACCTTCTAGTTGATGGGGAAGGTAGGTGTGTGGAGAGGAAAAATTGCACCTGTGTCCACAATGGGCTCATCTATTCACCTGGAAAACAAGTTCAGGAGGACTGTAACACCTGGTGAGCCAATTACCCAATCATCATATAGATAACCTATGTTTTGTAGTGTATTATTTAAGAGTCTTGAAACACTGAACTGCATTTTCTAAGTTGTTAACAGAGATGTTCTGCTGAATATCTAATAAAGCAATGATAGCACCCATTAATTTTAATTTTAGGATAAAAGTGGTTGGGATTTTTTGTGTTATTTTCGTCTTCCCTGTTTAAAATCTACATCATGCCAAAATAGCAGAAGATGTGATGTGGTGAAACATCATTGTTTGAGATGCACCTCACGTCGCCTTGAAAATAGACCAGAGTAGGTGGATGCAGTCAGGGGCTGAGTGAAATAAATGCAGTCAAGACTGACCGTTTTCACTTCTTGAAGTGGATCAGACACCTGTGAGATCAAAGGATATTCACACTTATTTACTTGGGTGCTAATAAGCTGGATGTAATTTAAATTTTGTTTTAAAACAAGACACCCAAATCACTTATTAATTTCCCCCCACAGAAAAGTGTTTTTTTTCCATCCATTTTTAATTTAATACACACATTTATTTTAGATAATTTAGAAATCACCTATTCTATACAGCGAATGCTCTGACAAGAGTGTTTGGGAATATATTTTGTATTTACAGAATGCTAATATCAAAGTAAAACAAAGAGAGCAACACATCACGCTTGTTTAAGCCAAAGAGCATTAGGCTGTGACATCAACGAGTTGTTTCCCATCGTGCCTTTAACAACAGAATTTGAACTTGTCCATCTGCTTCCTGCTCACTGATTGACTGTGTCAGAAATCGCCCCCATACCCTCAAATAGGACACTATTTGAGGGGACAGCCATTTGTAGTGGTGTCTGAAAACCATAGTTTACTTTATCAAGTGTACTCATTCAATCCCATAATGCACCGCAATAAGACATGTATAACCAATGTACACTCAAGTGCTAGAGAATACCCATAATGACCTGTGAGGGTCCTGCTGAATGAATTCCCACGGCCTGCCAGAAGATGGCACCTGCAGCTGAATCATCCATCCATCCATTTTCCAAACTGCTAGTCCAATGAGGGTACAGCGTAATCTCATACAAATATTAATTTCTTTTTAATTGATTATTAAATTGTTTAATTAAGGTTTATACATGCTAGTTTTCATGACAGAGTTCAAGATCAATGTTTTCATTACTACTGGCACTGTTTGCTAAGTTTCAAATGATTATTAAACAGCAAGCACCAGCTACTAAAAGCAGCAGCCCTTCTGGTGCACTCAATGTCCGAGTGTCGCTCACTCGATTTCATTCACTCCATAAACTTGAACTATATTAGTGGACTAATGTAGGGAATAGTAAAGCCATGGTCTCATGTGATTGACATCTGCATTATATTTTCTAGTCAAATCTCAGACACCGAAATATTATTTGACATAATAGCTTACTGCATTAATCACTCAGTATTTGAATAAACAATTATTCCCAAATAAATTAAGCCATCCACTGCCTTTTTTATTAGCGTGGACAGAAGACTTATCATAACATCAGTAAAATAAGTAACCATTGTGAAAAATTGTACTAGCCTACATTGTCATTTCAACACTTAATGAAATTATTTACCACATTGGTATGCATGTCAAATACTCAGTGGTGGAAAATGTACTAAAAAATTAGAAAGGGCACATATTATGCAAAATCCACTTTTATATGGTGTTTGGACATAAATGTGTGCTGGCAGTGTGTGAACACAACCACCCTAGAATGATAAAAATCCACCCACTATTTATTTTTTAATCCCCATTAAACCAAACCAGTCTCATTAGGCATTCGGTTTTGATTCTCTTAGCATTGTGATGTCACATTGTTTAGGCCCCACCCACGGCCGCTGACTGACAGTCCTGCATTACTGTAGTTTCTGCCCTCAGCGAGTTGTGTTTGGTTGTACACTGTCATCCATTTTCTCCGCGCTTGAGCAGCTGTAACGGCAACAATGTCTCCTAAGCAATGCCGGTGTTATGTGTTTGGATGAAAGACTGAACATAAAAGTCTTCGTTTGCTCCCAAAATCTGAGCCACTGAGGACGCAGTGGATTACTTTTATTTTTGAAGGTAATGCACCTCAAAATGTACCAAAATTCGTTTATGTCTGCGCAAATCATTTCACTACTGCTTTATGAACGAGGAGCAATACAAGGCAGGCTTTGCTAAAAAGTTGTTATTTAAGGAGAGGGCCGTATTAAGACCTCACTGGGCCCTGGGGCTATGAGTTTCTGCAGGGCTTTTTACGAGGACATTCCCAAAGACGGGCATTTTGACACAATTATATGTATTTGAACGTTCAAGCACAAGGCACGAGAAAGAAAGAACTCAAGTTTAGTCAGGCGCTGTACGAGCAGATGCGCCACAGCGCGTATCAGGCTTACCAAAATGAATTCTCCCCCACTGCTTAATCATTTGTTTTTAAACCACAATGCTTACAAAAGTGTTTAAATGATAAGTTTACATCATGACGGCGCAACACGTTTGACATATTTCAAGCGGGTTATCGTCCACCCCTTCAGCGAATATATAGTTTGTTCAAACACAAAAAGCAATATACATCAGTCAAGTTAAAAATCAAACTAACCTAAAATCGGTGGGGACGATGACGCTGTGTTTTTATCTGGTCCATGTGTCCAGTCCACTTGCTGTTCCACAACTTTCACTCCATCAACAGCTTTAGTAAAATAACCTGATACTGAATACTCATGTACTGAATAACTCATGTTTTTTTCTGCTGCTTGTCTTTTAAGTTTTTCCTTTTGTGAGCTCCTCTCACATTTTTTTAAATAGTTGACATTTTCAGGCTACCTATCGAAGAAGATTTCTTACCGTGACGATTTCCAGATTAGACTAGAACAAAGTGAACAGTGGAGGTGATTGATTGGTGAATGCGGACATCCCAATAAGGCACAGTGATCACCTCATAGATATGCGAAGGTCGTTCAAAAGTCAAATATAGAATAAATGCATTTGATTGGTAAACCAAATTCAAAAGTGACATTTCAATCCCTAATGGTAATGCATGGAATTTATGGCAAAGCTCCACTAATTAACAGTGCTAATTAGTGGGGGGCGTGGTGGGTCTTTGGTGATCGGTGCTCCACAGTCAAATCACGGGCCCCCTCCTTGCTCGGGCCCCAGGGCTTCACCCCCCGCCTAGCACTATTGTTAATGTGGCCCTGCGTAAGGATAGATCAATACCAACTGTTCGTGATCGAGCTTCACCTCCAGAAGTAAGTGTCACACAGTTAATTTTTTATGATTTTTTAGTAAATCGCCATTTCAGTCGATGTGCCTGTTAGCCAGTTCCACAACAATTGCGGCTAAAGCTATTGTTGTATTAGAGACCAAATGTCTGTCGTCTACTTTTAACCTTGTTTCTATTCATTGTGTGCGTGTGTTGTTTCGTTAAAGCGCATATCGAACGTTACCGAAATATTTGTGTGTTGCTCATCTGTTCTTGCAAATGGGATGTGAAATCTCTACAAGTACATAAATGTATCAAATAACCATTCCGAGACGTCCTGGTTCATTCATCTGTGTCTGACTCCAGTTCATACATGTACGGCTGAACACCGGTTCTCTCGCTCTCAGTCATGTTGCTTCTACTAGCTGTTTATTGCTGTAGGTATGCAAAGCAGAGATGTATACGCCACGCCCTCTTCTGAAGACGGGGTGGGAATATTCAGCTCATTTGTATTTAAAGTGATACACACCAAAACATCTCTTTTTTTTAGACATGCCCCAAAAATGACATGTTCAACATGTTATAATAAATGATCTGTGGGGTAAACTTCACAGACACATTTTTGGGACACCCAACACCAATATTACATCTTGAAAAAAAGTATTGCTACTTTATGGCCTGGTTTCACAGACAGGGCTTAAGCCGGGCGCACACTGTGCGATTTATAACAGTTCTTTACGATTGTTGCTTGTCAGACTGTACGAATATGATCCTCATGTCACAATGTAGGATCTCAGCTGTCATTAATGTCAGACTGTACGACAGTCAAGACGCTTTAAAAACGGACCCGTGCAAGAAAAATCAACCCATGACACGTTCGGTGAAGGTGAGCAGAGCGAGTGTTTTCAGTTCATTCCTATGAAAGTTGAGCTTCAGAGTGTCCACTGCTCCACTCCGGTGGACACGCACCATAACAACTAAAACTATTGTTATACTATTGTTAATTTTGATCATGGCTTGTCTTGAAAAACGAAGACAATTTGACGTTCGTTGTAGGAGAAGTCACACTGCAGGACTGTGCGCCAAATCTTCTGACACTGCCAGAACTCCGTCGGAGGTCAAATTTGATTGCAACGGTCATTAAACGGCTGTCGGTGAACATGTCAAACTAACGACCAAAGACTCCAGATTTTAGCCTAGGATTATAGGAATCTTTTAGGATTTTCAAAATTTGTCTCAGACGACCAAATCGTGGTCAAAATCGCACAGTGTGAGCCAGGCTTTAGTTTAAGCCAGGATTAGGCCATAGTTCAATTAGGACATTTAAGTATCTTTTATAAATGTGCCTTAGAAAATAACATTACTGGTGTGCATCTTGAGACAAAACAATGGCACTGACATATTTTAAGATATGTCAGTGCAAGTTTCTTTCAGTTAGAACAGCCCAGACATGCATTTTAGTCTGGGACTAAGCTTAAGCCTTGTCTGTGAAACCAGGGGAAGGAATAATTTACTTAAAAATTTACTTACTCCAGAATTGGAATCGATTTTTGATTCCCAAGCCTAACTATGGGTTAACATGTTACATAATATGCTCTTTTTTCGTTCTACCGAAAATGTGCCTGGAGTCCACCGTTGCTATAGTAACACTTTTACGTGCATCTGATTGACAAATAAATCATGGTTTATCTGTCAGTCAGATGCATGTAAAAATGCATGAGCTCTTATTTTAATGTTGTTGTTAATGTTGATTTCAACTTGGTACGAAGTTTGCTTTGTACATTTAGTTTGCTGAACTGGACGTTTTGATTGGTTTTGCACCTGAGTCAGACCTGTCTGTTATTAGCAGTGGTGGATAAATTACTTGAAAGCCACACTTAAGTAAAAGTATAGATATCTTACCAGAAAATGACCTTGGCATAAGTTAAAGTCATCGTTTAGAATATTACTTGAGTAAAAGTTTTCAAGTATGTGGTATTTATTGTACTTAAGTATGAAAAGTATTTTTTTAAATATTAAACTTACTTAAGTATTGAAAGTAAAAGAACAAGTAAATTAAAAATATAAAAGGAGCAAATAAATATAAAAAATTGTTCTATACACAGTTTAAGCAGAAAAATTATGTTCAGTTTTAACTCTTTCTTCCATTTTGTATCTTTGGGTTAGCATAAGAGACACTTCATCTGGAACGAAGACTCTTTCATTCCAACATAAGAAAACAGTTTTTGCAAATATGTAATCTGCATCTGAAGTGGAACAGACACTGTTTAATGCAGCTAAGAGGGGACATGGATGCATCTAACCAGCAGTTACAAATAATGTTTTGTTTTAAACATAAAAGTTGAATATTGATATTTGAAAAGATTTAAAACATGAAAAGATACTTGAAATGTGAAATTAAAACCACCAGTAGGTGGCAGCAAGTCACTGTTAATCGAGTGACTAGCGAGTCAATTTGGGCCCTATCATACACCCGGCGCAATGCGACGCCAGGCAGGTCGCAAGTGTTTTTTGCTAGTTTCAGCCCGACGCAGTTATCATTTTCATGTCCAGTGCCACGTTGTTTAAATAGCAAATGCACTTGCGGCCATCTGTTCACCCTTGGCCGTGCTGGTCTAAAAACGAGGTGTGTTCAGGCACTTTGTTGGCATGTTGCTATTTTGAGGCAACTGAAAAAGATTGCGGCATTGACCAACTAAAACCTGGTCTAAGGTTATTTAGGTTATTTATTTACAGGGCGCGTTAGTAATATGCGCCTATAGGCGAGTGCACACCACGCGTACACTCTGCTTATTACACACAGAGACGCGCAGCAGCATACAAACATGCCAAATATTAAAAATGAAAGAATTACAATGTAAAAGATTATTATTGTGCCTCGTAGATGGTCTGCTCGTGTGCTTTAACCTCGCACACAAACAGATCCGTCTCCTACGGTCCCCGGGAGCTGACATGGTTGCTTCACTTAGTTTTGTCGTGGCCACGACATAATAACTCGTGGGAACGTGTTAATATGTCGTGGCCACAAGATATTAATTTGTGGGAACGTCATATTAACTCGTGGGAACGTGATATTATGTCGTGGCCACAAGATAATTTTGTCGAGGTATCGACATCTTTATGTCGTGGCCACGACTTCTTATGTTGAGGGAGCGACATATTTTTCTCGTGGCCACGAGTTTAATGCGTAAACAAACCTGTGTCTCTCTGGAGAAGCGTTCTGTCTTTGCTCTTGCTAATTCCGCCATGTAAATAGCGAATCCGCGATGGTGCAAGTGCAACTGGCTTTTAAAGGGAATGGGAGATGAGACTCTTATTGGTTTATTGCACGCTACGCCCAAAACACACTCATGACTCATTAAAGGTGACCTATTATGCCCCTTTTTACAAGATGTGAAATAAGTCTCTGATGTCCCCAGTGTGTGTGTGTGTGTGTGTGTGAAGTTTTAGCTCAAAATACCTTACAGATCATTTTTTATAGCTTGTTAAAATTGCCACTTTTAGGGTATGAGCCAAAACGCACCATTTTCTTCTTTCCCTTTAAATGCAAATGAGCTGGTGCTTCCGGAGAAGAGGGCGGAGCTTCAAGAGCTCAAGCTCCGGCAATACCGGTGCTAGCCTTTGCAAATAAACACTCCACTATAAGTACAAGCCTGTTATCTTTACAGAAATCGCACTCGGTTTAAAAGTCAGTCATCTGATTGTACTGTGTATAAAAAAAATGCACTTTATGAATTACACAGACGGGAGCACGGCGCGATAAAAATAACTCATGGTGCCATATAAACTTTAAGCCCCACTTGTGATTAAGAGCTCGACTAATTCCAGCGGTCGACTTCACATTGCTTTCATATGCAATTTTAACCAAAATTAATCCACCTTGTCTTCAGTGGCTCAGATTTCGGGAGTAAGGAGAGAGCTATGTGGATTCATACATCCAGCTACAGAACACCTAAAACGTTTGGGAGACTTTCTCGTCAGTGCAGCAATGGCGGACTGTGTACAACTCTCTGTGAACTTGCTCAGGGCGGTTCTATGTTAAAACGGCAGTGTCTGTCAACATTCGTGGGCGGGGCCTGTTGCTAATGTGACGTGTGGGTGGTTGTGTACACACACTGCCAACACACATTTATGTCCAAACACCATGCAAAAGTGAATTTTGCATAATAGGTCCCCTTTAAGAGAATAGGTACAACCCTTTTGGACCATGCGCCTGGCGCATCGACCGTTTTTTTCCGTCGTTAAACTAGCAAAAGTGGAACACAGAAATCTAAAATGTAAGTAACTCAATACTAAGTTCATTAAACTTGTATAAAATCAATGCTAGTATCTGGAGAAAAACGGCACTGTAAAAATGGTGTGATATAGATTAACTATATTAAATGATATAAATATAAAAGACATGCAGAACATATTGAATCTTATGGGCATTCTAAATGCATCTTAATAGACTAAATCACACAGTGTATGCGTGCACTCTCTGGGTGTGTTTTTGTTTGTTTTTTTGTCATAGCCTATACTCGATAATGTCAGATCGCACATCATTAAAACAACACTTACGATATTAGACAGACGTTATATATTGCACACCCCAGCCTTGACTTGAGTGGAAAATTAAATCAACCACAGTTGTGCGAGAACTTGTTTGCACAAGTCTTAACTGTGTGAGGTGAGAATTACCAGTATTTTGCCTCTAAAAATTTTATTCTTTAAACATAGTTACTGTAAAATAGTGGTTATGAATAATGATAAAATTAATAATTATTTTATAATTATTTACATTGATTAGCCCTAGAAAACTACTTTGAGTAGTAATGGGCATCATTTGTTTTGTGTGGATATATTCATAATATTCATTCAAATTATTAATTTTTACTATGAGGGTAACAGCTGCTTCACGACCAGTTTGAAAGTAAATTAAATTATATCTATCACAAGATTGTGTACATTTGTGTAATATACTTTGAGCTTACCATGAATAATATATCTGTTCATTTTGTAGCTTGCATTATGAGAGCTGTTGATGTTTTTTTTTTTTTTACTCAACATCAAAATAAAACTGATAATAAAAGACTGATAAAAATAAATGACTGAATCAGAAGGTATTACCATGTTATCTCCCATCTTCGCTTTTCTAACTAACTGATGCTGAAATAAGGGTTTCCTGACCCTTTAACATTGATGAGAATAGTATGGTAATAATTTGTATGTTTTATATTTCAGCACATGCAAAAATGGGATGTGGACTTGTACTGAAAAGACATGCTATGGTACCTGTACCATCTATGGTGAAGGTCATTTTAGGACTTTTGATGGCAGGAGATACTCCCTCTACAGAGAATGTGAACACACCATAGCCCGTGTATGTTTGTCCATGTCTGTGTCACTCAGTGATGGACACACTCTAAAAAATGCTGGGTTAAATACAACCCAGTGCTGGGGTTGGGTTACCCAGCGGTTGGGTTACTACCCAGAAGGTTGGGTTAAACATTTAACCCAACCGCTGGGTCAAAACAGCCCAATTGCTGGCTTTGTCCCTATTTTACCCAGCACTGGGTTGTATTTAAACCAGCATTTGTAACTAAGTATTTTTTTCTTTGTTACTAAACTTAAATACATTTGTAATGTATCTGTATGTTTTATTTTGTATTTTAAACTCTTACTTTTACTGCATTCAAAAGAATAATATCATACTTTTTACTTAACTACATGTAATTAAAACATATTTTTCCTCATTATTTTGAACTGAAGAAATCAATACCCATTCTGACAAAAGCTGATTCTTTTCATTAAATCTATTGAATTGATTTACAAATTGCACTAAACGATTCATTTGCAAATTTACCTGATAATTGCAGCTGTTCTTGAGTCAACAACTCAATGATTCAATAATTTAGATGAAGCAAAAGTATAAGAAAATTAAGCAAAAGTAAAAAAAAACAAACAAAAAAAAGAATGTGGTGAACATGCATTTCAATTTGCAAAACTATCGCAACTGTTTAGTGAAGTTACCTATCTGTGGCAACTTCTATCACTGCCTGACATATTACTGTTTGTAACCCCTCTAGGATAATTGCAATATGGACCAGACTCTCTCCTTCAGCATTGTCACACAGAACAAATTCTGTGAGACCACCAGCACCATCTGCAAGTCTATCAGTCTCAAATTTGGGGTGAATTTATTTCATAGCTCAAACTAAGCATAAATGTAGTATTAGAAAATGTGTAAAAGTGTGCAACATGCATATCACTAAGGTATACATATATGTAATGAGGATAGACATTTTTAAATAAATTCTAATGCATAATTTGTGATGAAATCTGTGACCTTGCAATAATGTCATAAGAGAGAGATATCCAGTTACATAAATTGGAGTTACGGAGAATGTTTTGATACTTACCATTCAAATCCTGCAGAGATATGAGATTCATTTTTCCGAGGATGAAGTCAAAGTTATTGGCAATGACACTGATTACCAATATCAGATTCATACTGCAGGGATATATATTGTCACAGAGGTCAAAGGTCTTTTGAACTTAATCTGGGACAATAAAACAAGTTTGATGCTCCAACTTGATCCCAAATTTAAGGTATGCATTCTTTAAAGGTACACCCATTCAGACACAAACACACACAATCACTTTACCCTTTGTTCATCTACTCACCTAAACATCCATTCATGACCTCTATGGCAGGGCAAGGTGTGTGGACTGTGTGGAAACTTTGATGGTAATGCGAACAATGACTTTATGAAGCACAATGGAGAAGTGGTGACGGATCCAGCAGATTTTGGGAATAGCTGGAAGGCGAATCCTGACTGCCCAGATTTGACAAACATGATAGACTTTTGTAAAGAAAGTCCACATCGGCTTGTCTGGGCTGAAAAACGATGCAGCATCATAACAAGTGATGTCTTTAAAGTTTGTCACGCACTTGTAAGTAACAGTATAAACTATTTTGTACAGTAGTTACATGTGTAATTTTTTTTAAGTTCACATACTTTCAACTAACCAATGGCAGAAAGGGTATGTTTTTGGAGAACCGGTTTAAAAACAATGGACTCTTTTCACAAGACTGTGATGACGCGTTTAACGGTCATCAGCATCATAAAGTTTTTCATATTTGTATTTTTTTAAAAATGTATGTACATTTATAACATTATTCTTTGTATTATATTACCTTTGCATCAAATTACAAAAAGACTAGTTTACGCTAATGCGCGGGTGTTTCTAATGCAGCGTCTATGGGAGGGACGGTAAATTTGACATCGTTCTCTCTTCTGACTGCTGTTAACAGTCTCTCTCAGTTTTTTCCCTTTTATTGAAAGTCAGGAAAACACTATCGTGGAGTTTTTCTTTTGCTATTTAAACAAATGGGAATGCAAACAATATATTTGTGGTACTCTCCCATTCACCGCTCTTTAAGTTAACCCAACTATGACGACTTCCGCTGCTGAGAAACCCGGAAATGTGAAAACGGTCCATCATTAAGATGGCTTGAGAAAGCCAACTTACTGATCTACTATTTAATCTTCTTCTTCTTCTTCTATTTCTGAGCCAAAATTTGAACTGCATCTCCTCCTAGACTCCAAACTCGGGTCAGACCTTCAGACTGGTCTGAAGTTAGTTGCTAGCACTTTTCTAACTGATCCGACTTCCAGTTTTCGTAAACCAGACTATCAAAACCACCCGAAATCCCATAGACTTTCATTGAGGAGGTGAAAACTTTTGTACAATGAGACTTATGGTGTATTTAAGCTGTCTAATGCTATAGCAAAGCTGAACAACTCCCTACTGAAAAAACAGCTAAAACCAGTCTAAGCTGGTGGGATGCTTTGGCTAGTCTCCCATGCTGGTTTTAAAGTGGTTTTGGCACCTTTTGAGCTGGTCAGGCTGGTCTTGCTAATCATGCTAACAACATGCTAGTAACTTGCTAATCATGGTAACAACATTCAGACTTTAATCTTTCAACTATTTTAAACTGAAAACTATCTCAAACTGAAAACCATCAAACTTTTACAACTTTTTAAAAACTTTTAAACTTTTAAAACTTTCTGGCCTGGCTTTCTCAATCCAACTTCAAAGTTTGTCTACGAACTTTACTATCTAGTTATTGTTACAATACTTTTTGGTGACAACAGTGGCACAGGAATTAAACTTCACCTTTAAAAGTTTGGAACAAAAACAAGCCGAATTTTGACCCTCTGCTTTAAACTCTTTGTCTGTACATAAGAGATTCTTTGACATATTCAGCCATCCTTGGTTTAGTTAATAAATAAATACATAAATATATTTTAAAAAATAGTTTAATTATTACTGAAGGGATAGTTAACCCAAAGTTCTGTCATAATTTACTCATTCCAAATTCCAAATCTGCAAATCGTTCTTCTTTGGAATACAAAATATTAAGATAATTTGAAAAAAACAAAATTGTGTTTTTCCCCCATCCATACAGTGACAATTGGTGGGGTTCAGTGTTTCTATGGACCCCAAAGACTTTCTTTTTTGTGTACAAAAGCAGTTGAAACATTGTTCAATAAATCTTCTTGTGGTCTGTAGCAGAAAGATAGTCATACAGGCTTGGTATGAGGGTGAGTGATGACAGAATGGGTGTTTCGGGGGAACTATCCCTTTAATATCTTATATTAACTTAATTCAACATGATATATCTACTAACAGTAACCAAGAGGAAGAAAATCATGCAAAAATGTGACATGAATAAGAACATGATAGAAGCTATGAAATGTTCTGTTTCTTTGCTCCTAGGTGGATTCTGGACTATACTATGATGCCTGTGTAAAGGACACCTGTGCATGTGACACTGGGGGTGACTGTGATTGTTTCTGTACTGCAGTGGCAGCTTACGCTGCTGAATGCCGTAAAAAAAAAGCTTGTGTGGCATGGCGGAGCCCAAGCATATGCCGTAAGTCCTAATATTTCCTAAATGTCAGTTAATATTTTACTATTGCCTTTAACCCTCAAGCATCCTTCAGAACAAATGTGGGCAAAATCTTGTTTTGGGTTTTTTTCAAATAGTTTCCTTAAAGGCACAATATGTAATTTTTTGCTGCTAGAGGGCACGTATTCAAAACAAACAAAGAATCAAAGGCGTAGTTTGATGACGCCGTGTGGAATCATGGGAGTTGTCGTCTTCATCCCGACATTCCCATTTTCATCCCATTATATATATTTTTTAATGTGCCAATCAGCCACTGTGCGCGCGCGCACACACACACACACACACACACACACACACACACACTCAAAATCAGATCAATGTCCTACTGCAAGATTTGTTGATGATTCCAAACAAAACATATCTGAAACATGCTACTTGCTAGGTTTATCATTTATTCTTTCCTGTTTGGTACCATTTGGTACCATTCTACCTTTTTAGATTAATTGAAATTTGATTTTTTTTTTTGTTAGAAATAAATGATTACTCTGTCCTCTACTTTGTCTTTTCCTTATAGCATGGTCAGATTTATCGGTAACACTTTATTTTAAGGTGTCCTTGTTACACATTTTACATGTACTTATTATTATAATAATTAATTATGCATAATTACATACAAGTAACCCTAAATCAAACTCTAATCCTAACCATAACCATATAGTAAGTACATGTAGTTAATTAATATTACTCAGTGCTTAAATGTATAATTACACTGTAACAAGGACACCTTAAAATAAAGTGTAACCGATTTGTCAGTATTCTGTAAGCATATTTTGGCATATTTGTATAGTCTCACCCAACACATTTTTTTTTTAATTCTACAATTTTAACTTGTGATAAAATCTAAAACTTAAGAGTTTAAGTTCGTTAAAACAATGGTTTATATAGATTTCAGCCTATATGCAGCCATTGAGTACTACAGCCAAATATCTGGGAAACTGACCTGGTCATAACTGTCAGGCTAAGCTAAGTTCCTTTAACACTGACCAATAGGAACCCAATGATATTACCACTGACTCTCTCACATATTATTGGACCTTTTTTTTTTTTTTTACGGTTTCTATTGGGTGAACTAACACTTTAAATAAACTTCTTTGATTTGATGTCTACTATAAATATTTTCATTGTACTGACACAAGTGGTTGTTTTTGCAGCCTTATTCTGTGACTACTACAACCCTCCGGGAAAATGTGAGTGGCACTATAAATCCTGTGGACCACCCTGCCTGAAAACCTGCAAAAACCCCTCAGGAACTTGCTCTGATCAAATTCCTCTACTTGAAGGTTGGTGTAATTTTTTTTAATACTCTGTCTGTTTTATAGACTGTACCAAAGCTTGCAGACTTCATGAAGGCTAAAAAAAGATGAATTTGCTGACGTTGCTAACTTGTTAACATCAAATTATATTTTAAGGACCCTATTTGTCTGTTTACTTACATTTACTGTTTGCCTTAACTTTAAGTGCAAGATTCAGTGGTTGACATTTGTTTTATGAGAAAAAAGTTACACCAATCACATTTCTATAATTTGTACATTACATACAAAACAATACTAAATCAAAACGGGTATTTCTTTCCTACATTTTGCACTGGTGATGCACAGACAAGGCAAATATATATATATATATATATATATATATATATATATTAGGGATGTGCATCTCATGGCTCAGGCCGATACGATACGCATCTCGATGCATAGCCAACGATACGATACATTAAAGATACATATGAAGCAGCTACCGATGTTTGACTTTTTTTTACAGTTTCTAGCCATGCAGCCTTTCTCTCTGGTTTTATTACAGCTGTACCTTTTATAGTTTGCAGAACAGATAGCAGAACACTAGAACATTACAATCTAAAATTGTTCTTTAAAGCATTAAAATAACTAAATTAAAAGTTAAAATCACTGAATTAAAAATGAAAATAAATAATAAATAAAATGACTATATTTTAACTGCTATAAGAAACACACATTAACTCATTTGAGCTTAGTAATTAATTAGTACTGTACTAGCTTACATTTAATTTACCTATTATTACAATACAATATTATTACATATTAAATATGTTAGAAACGATGCATTGCGATATAAGTGCCAACTTGTAGCCGATGCACACTTTTTAAACCGATGCATCGCATCGTTAACTTTTTATGCCGATGCGCCAAGCGAATCTGGGAATCTTCCCATCCCTAATATATATATATATTTGCCTTGTCTGTGCATCACCAAAATAATTTTCTTAATTATTTGCACAGGATGTTTTCCTCAGTGCCCTCCAGACACTCCATATCTATTGGATGAAACCATGACTTGTGTTAAAGAATGTTACACTACTACGACTACAACAACAACTACCACTACTACTGTAACACCACCATCTACAACAACAGAAACATCTACTGCTAGCTCTACAACAACTACACTGTCAACCACAACTCCTACAACAACTACCACGACTACTGTAACACCACCGTCTACAACAACAGGAACATCTACTGCTAGCTCTACTATTACTACACTGTCAACCACAACTCCTACAACAAGTACCACTACTACTGTAACACCACCATCTACAACAACAGAAATATCTACTGCTAGCTCTACAGCTACCACAGTGTCACCACAGTGTCGCCATGATCAGCTAATGCGTGTAGAATGTTGCAAAACAATAACAAACACTACAACTCCCACAATACCTACTAGCACTACTACTGTAACATCACCATCTACAACAAAAGGAACATCTACTACTACCTCTACAACTACTAAAACAACTAAAAGACCTTTGTGTCAATGGTCAGAGTGGTTTGACAACAGCCGAGCCAGCAAAGATGACAAAGGAGTGGAAATTGAATCCATCGGAAAATTGAGGAATGAGAAAAAAATATCTTGTGATATACCAGAAGAAATTGAATGCATGACAAATTATAATAAAAGAAACTTTACAGGCAATAACTGGAAATATAATCAAGTAGTGTCGTGCAATACAACTTATGGACTGTTTTGTTCAAACAAAGAAAATTCATTTAAATTTTGCCATAATCATCTAATTCGTGTAAAATGTTGCATCACAATAACATACACTAAAACTCCCACAATTCCTAATTCCACTAGTACTGTAACACCACCATCTACAACAACAGGAACATCTACTACTACCTCTACAACTACTACACAAACTAAAATACCGTTGTGTCAATGGTCAGAGTGGTTTGACAACAGCCGAGCCAGAACAGATGGCCAAGGACAGGAAATTGAAAGAAAAATATCCTGTGAGAAACCAAACAGAACTGAATGCATGACACCACCATCTACAACAACAGGAACATCTACTGCTAGCTCTACAACAACTACACTCTCAACCACAACTCCTACAACAACTACCACGACTACTGTATCACCACCATCTACAACAACAGGAACATCTACGGCTAGCTCTACAAGAACTACAGTGTCAACCACAACTCCTACAATACCTACTACCACTACTACTGTAACACCACCATCTACAACAACAGGAACATCTACGGCTAGCTCTACAAGAACTACAGTGTCAACCACAACTCCTACAATACCTACTACCACTACTACTGTAACACCACCATCTACAACAACAGGGACATCTACAGCTAGCTCTACAATTACTACAGTGTCAACCACCACTCCTACCACTACTACTGTAACACCACCATCTACAACAACAGGAACATCTACGGCTAGCTCTAAAAGAACTACAGTGTCAACCACAACTCCTACAATACCTACTACCACTAGTACTGTAACACCACCATCTACAACAGGGACATCTACTGCTAGCTCTACAACTACTACAGTGTCAACCACAACTCCTACAACTACTACCACTACTACTGTAACATCACCATCTACAACAGGAACATCTACTGCTAGCTCTACAACTACTACAGTGTCAAACACAACTCCTACAACAACTTCCACGACAACTGTAACACCACCATCTACAACAACAGAAACATCTACTGCTAGCTCTACAACTGCTACAGTGTCAACCACGACTCCTACAACAACTACCACGACTACTGTAACACCACCATCTACAACAACAGAAACATCTACTGCTAGCTCTATAACAACTACAGTGTCAACCACAACTCCTACAACAACTACCACGACAACTGTAACACCACCATCTACAACAACAAGAACATCTACTGCTAGCTCTACAACTGCTACAGTGTCAACCACGACTCCTACAACAACTACCACGACTACTGTAACACCACCATCTACAACAACAGAAACATCTACTGCTAGCTTTACAACAACTAGAGTGTCAACCACAACTCCTACAACAACTACCACTACAACTGCAACACCGCCATCTACAACAACAGAAACATCTACTGTTAGCTTTACAACGACTACAGTGTCAACCACAACTCCTACAACAACTACTACGACTACTGTAACACCACCATCTACAACAACAGGAACATCTACTGCTAGCTCTACAACAACTACAGTGTCAACCACAACTCCTACAATACCTACTACCACTACTACTGTAACACCACCATCTACAACAACAGGAACATCTACTGCTAGCTCTACAACAACTACAGTGTCAACCACAACTCCTACAATACCTACTACCACTACTACTGTAACACCACCATCTACAACAACAGGAACATCTACTGCTAGCTCTACAACAACTACAGTGTCAACCACAACTCCTACAATACCTACTACCACTACTACTGTAACACCACCATCTACAACAACAGGAACATCTACTGCTAGCTCTACAACAACTACAGTGTCAACCACAACTCCTACAATACCTACTACCACTACTACTGTAACACCACCATCTACAACAACAGGAACATCTACTGCTAGCTCTACAACAACTACAGTGTCAACCACAACTCCTACAATACCTACTACCACTACTACTGTAACACCACCATCTACAACAACAGGAACATCTACTGCTAGCTCTACAACAACTACAGTGTCAACCACAACTCCTACAATACCTACTACCACTACTACTGTAACACCACCATCTACAACAACAGGAACATCTACTGCTAGCTCTACAACTACTACAGTGTCAACCACAATACCTACTACCACTACTACTGTAACACCACCATCTACCACAACAGGAAAATCTACTGCTAGCTCTACAGCAACTACACTGTCAACCACAACTCCAACAACAACTACCACGACTACTGTAACACCACCATCTACAACAACAGGAACATCTACTGTTAGCTCTACAACTACTACAGTGTCAACCACGACTCCTTCAACAACTACCACTACTACTGTAACACCACCATCTACAACAACAGGAACATCTACTGCTAGCTCTACAACAACTACACTGTCAACCACAACTCCTACAACAACTACCACGACTACTGTAACACCACCATCTACAACAACAGGAACATCTACTGCTAGCTCTACAACAACTACACTGTCAACCACAACTCCTACAACAACTACCACGACTACTGTAACACCACCATCTACAACAACAGGAACATCTACTGCTAGCTCTACAACAACTACACTGTCAACCACAACTCCTACAACAACTACCACGACTACTGTAACACCACCATCTACAACAACAGAAACATCTACTGCTAGCACTACAACAACTAAAGTGTCAACCACAACACCTACAACAACAACCACGACTACTGTAACACCAGCATCTACAACAATAGGAACATCTACTGCTAGCTCTACAACAACTACACTGTCAACCACAACTCCTACAACAACTACCACGACTACTGTATCACCACCATCTACAACAACAGGAACATCTACTGCTAGCTCTGCAACTACTACAGTGTCAACCACAACTCCTACAACTACTACCACTACTACTGTAACACCACCATCTACAACAACAGGAACATCTACTGCTAGTGCTACAACTACTACAGTGTCAACCACAACTCCTACAACAACTACCACGACTACTGTAACACCACCATCTACAACAACAGGAACATCTACTGCTAGCTTTACAACAACTACAGTATCAATCACAACTCCTACAACAACTACCACGACAACTGTAACACCACCATCTACAACAACAGGAACATCTACTGCTAGCTCTACAACAACTACACTGTCAACCACAACTCCTACAACAACTACCACGACTACTGTAACACCACCATCTACAACAACAGGAACATCTACTGCTAGCTCTACAACAACTACACTGTCAACCACAACTCCTACAACAACTACCACGACTACTGTAACACCACCATCTACAACAACAGGAACATCTACTGCTATCTCTACAACAACTACAGTGTCAACCACAACTCCTACAACAGTTAGCACAACTATAACACCACCATCTACAACAACAGAAACATCTATGTCTACCAAATGTTTCTGCATATATGAAAATGTAAACTACCCAGTGGGTGAGTACTGCCTTGATAATAATAAAAATTATTATTATTATTATTGTGTCTGTTTAGTGCATGTAAATTTGCTTTTTAGATTGATTTACAGTTAGTTTGAAATAGACATGATTTGGTGGACATGGTTTTGAACTTTAAACTGTTTTTCTTTAAATCTTTGATTGTAATTATAGGTTCAACAATCAGCCCTCTACAGGATGAGTGCTATACTGCTTATTGCAACTCCTCTTGTTATATTGTAAAAAAGATTCGATCTGACAATCACACGGTAATAAGAGAAGCTAAAAACAATCATCAAATACTATTTGTGTTTATTATTTCAGTGTATAAATAATAATTTAAAAATAATAGTTACTTTTTATTACTGTACTACTGTACTGTAAAAAGCCCTGAAATGAATTATGACTGTTTTATTAACCTTTATTACTCAGTTTTATTGAACTCCTTTGAACTTCTATTTTCCTATAACAGACAGACGCATGCACTGTGTTAACATGCAAAAATGGAAAACTCACCCCGGAACCTGTATATTGTGAACCAATAACTACAAACCATAAATGTGACAACGGGTTTGATCCTGTGAAGGTGTATTATAACAATGGCTGCTGCTATAAGTATGAGTGTGAATGTGAGTTTAAATCATATTGTTTTTTGTTTTGTTTTTTGACATTTTGTTCAAATTTATCTTTTAATATGCTATCAAAAATAATGTTGTTTTGGCAATGCATTATATTTAACTATTGTTTAACTTGTTTTCGGAGCCAACAGGTTTGTGCATGACCTGGGGTGACCCTCATTACAGAACCTTTGATGGACAATACTATGCTTTCCAAGGAAACTGCACTTATGTTTTGTTCCAAGAAATCATCCCAAGATACAATATCAGTGTCCATGTTAAAAACTACTATTGTGATGTTACAGACCTTCTTGCTTGCCCTGAGTATGTGACTGTGTATTACAAATCCTACAAAATCAAGCTGACCAGCAATAATGAAGTGATCCATGTAAGTTTATTCAGACAAATTTGTTTACCAAAACTCACACTCTTGAAAAACATTCTAGCATTTAAAAGTAGGTCTGCACAGGACTAGTACCTTACTCGCGCTGAATTTTACTTAGTGTACAAATGCTCTCTGCTTAAAATGTTTTCTTTCCAACCGTTCTACCCTAATTTAGATCCCCCATGCTGACAGTGTGACAGTGTGCATTTAATCAGTGTAAATTTAATCCTGTACTGCAAGAAATCCAATCAGGTCCCGCGGTTACTGAGGGAATGTAGACATCTATTTGAAAACCTCCCTAAAATCCCTAAAACAAAAACAAAAAATTCAGCATGTTCATGTAATACATAGTATTAAATTTTTTATCATAAATATTTCCCTTAGGTCTATGTTAATGATGAAGAGAAAAAGCCAACATATGTAATCGATAACATCATCATCTCTACTACTGGCATGACAGTGACTCTGAATATCTCTGATATCAAAACTGAGATTACAGTCGGAGATTTAGATGTCAAAATCAGACTCCCATTCTCCTACTTTCATGATAATACACAAGGACAGTGTGGTAAGTACAGATCTCTTTCTGCAGTAAATGCAATTGTGATTAATAGAGCTGTTTTACATAATGAAAGAAAAGTAATTTGTAGTTTATGTACAGTATGACAATGTCTCGTATGGAGCATACTGTTGATAGAACTCATTTTAATTAGAAGACCACCTTCAGTGAGAACAACAAAATATTTTTTGTTGCTTACTGTGTTTGTTACTTACTTTTGAAGTAGTAACTATATCTGGCATCTCCACCTGAATATATATTGGTTATTGCTTTTCCATCCTGGTTTATTGCAGCTGTAATATGCAGAAAATATACAGTTTGGGTTTTGCTTCTGTTTGATTCTGTCGATAATTTGTAGGGTATTGTGACAACAACACCAGAAATGACTGCAGACTTCCTAATGGAACAATCGACAATTCATGTGAGCACATGGCACAATTTTGGATGGTCCCCCCAGGATGTGAATTTTCTCCACCTCCTCATGTACCTCCTTCTCCATCTAGCCCTCCAAACATTACTGTCTGTGAAATCATCAAGAGCAAGTAAGGCAAAAGACAAACAGAGTTTGAGAGTGATACTTAAAAGAATTACATCATGATGTTAAATACAATTCACATGTTTTTGTTTAGTCATTCTCTACAAAAATCAGTGAAATTGAATTTTTGGGGGGCTCACAGTTTTGTATTTTGTTTACAGTTTGTTTACAAGTTGCCATAATGTCGTTCCCTATCAGGACCATTATAAGGCATGTGTATATGATGTATCAAGAATGGGAAATGAGTCTGTTGCCTGTGCTAGTGTGGAGGCCTATGCACAGCTATGTGGTCAAAAGTCTATCTGTGTGGACTGGAGAAGCTCACCTGTCCTCAAAGGGCTATGTGGTACACTCACAAAAGCACACACGATTGTAGTAACATTGACATGTGTAATGTGTGTATACATTTGTATATTTACTGTTAAATCATGATATTATATACTGTATCTGAAAGTGCCATCTTGTCATCGTTTTCTGTCTCAGAATTCAAGTGTCCCAGTCACAAAATCTACAAGGCATGTGGACCTAAAGTGGAAAAATCCTGCAGTACATCGTAATAAATCTCATCAGTTCATATTCATATTCATAAAATAATCATATTTAATAAGTGAAATTATAATACTGAATGCTCTAAAATCTCATTTGTACGTCGCCTTGGATAAAAGCGTCTGCTAAATGACTCAATGTAACTGTAAAATGTACTGCATTTCAGTAGTCATTCTAATTGACAAATCTCTACTTCTATTGTACTTTTTTTCAACTAGGTACAATGATATGTATGCAGAGAAAGAATGTCACAGGATTGATTGTAACCAAATGATAACGGAAGGTTGTTATTGTCCTGATGGCCAATATCGGGTTAATATGACATCAAATATGTGTACATCTTACTGCGGTAAGAAGTGTTTCTTCATTTACTTTCTCTGTTTGCTAATTTAATGCGTCTTGATGCCATATTATTGATTTGGTTGTTTTTCTTCCCTCTTTGTAGATTGCATTGGCCCTGATGATTTACCTAGAAAGGTATGTCACTATAATTTAAAGTGTGTCTTGCACAGAGAAACAATGATACAGCAGTAACATGGGCTTAGAAACATCTTAGCTGTCACTAGAGTTTCCAGGGCCCAGGTAGTGTTTATTGCTTCTGACCCCCTCAGCTGAAATTGTTGTCTAGGGCCCCAATTCCCTCTTTTCCACCCTATATTTGACCAAAGCTGCAGGCTCTTGTTAACAGCAGAGGGTCTTAACTCATTTTAGTCAGAGACATCACACATTTTCACAATTTAAACTAAAATTACCAAAAACTAACTGTCATCAACTAATTTCCTTTTCTGCAGCCTGGGGACACATGGACAGTTGATTGTAACATATATAATTGCACCACTTCTGGCATTCCTTTGAAAAAGCCTGTAAAGTGTCTAACTGAAATCCCCTGTGCTGACGGATACAAAAGAGCTGTTAAAAACTGCTGTCCAACTTGTGGTAAGTTATCAAGAATTTATCAAGAATCAAAGAAAGCTGATATAAATTGATTCTCTTGATTCAAGATTTAAAAATGTGTCTGATAGACTTATAAGTGTACATTGATATTGCTGATAAAAATATTCTCAGCTGTGACTATGAATACAGTACAAGTTGATAATAATTGCTAACATTGCATGGGTAAGAACAATAAGGACTTCAAAACACACAAGGACTTAAAGGACATTTAAACTTAAATGGCTGATCTAGTTTCAACCTGCTGGTGTGGTCATAGGCATCAAATGAGCGTAAAACCACTTGATATTTCAGTCCCAGTTTATATTAGGTGGCCTTAATCACTTACATAAAAAAATTAGTAGTGCACTTATTGTGTTCATATTGTATAGCAAAACACGGTAACACTTTATTTGAAGGTGTCCGTTACACGTTACATGTACTTACTATTATAATAACAATTAATTATGCATAATTACATGCCAAACCCAAATCCTAACCATAACCATATAATAAGTACATGCAGTTAATTAATATTACTCAGTACTTATATGCATAATTACACTAACAAGGACACCTTAAAATAAAGTGTAACCCAAAACAATTCTGCTGCTATTGAGGTGGGATACGGGTAAGGTATAGGGACAGGTTTGGTGGTATGGGTAGGTTTAAGGGTGGGTTAAGGTATAAGGGATGGGTCAACAGTGTAATTATAAATGTAATTAATTACAGATGTAATTACATGCAGGTATTTTTAAAATATAAGTACAATGTAAAAACATGTATGGACACAATAAGTGCATTGTATCAAAAGATTAATTTAAATGCAAGTACATAGTAGTTAAGGCCACCTAATATAAAGTGGGACTGATATTTCTTCCACTTTGACCTAATAACAGTCATAAACTCATAACAATGTTACAAAACATTCAGAGATATTAATTTAAATATTCTTCATCCATTCAGTTTGTGATCTTGAGCAATGTCTTATGAAGAAATGTGATGTGGGATTTGAATTAGCATTAAATATAACTGAAGACCGTTGCTGTTCCTGTGGTAAGTATCAAATTGTCTTACTGATTCCTACTCAAATATTATTGCTGTTTGTCAAAAACCTTTTGTATTTTCCAAGAAAGCAATTTTTACAAAGAAATTAAGTGAATCCTTTTTTCCTCTACAAAACTGCAACTTCTAAAAATAATAGCTCACATCAAAAACATATTTCTCTCATTTACTTTTCATCATATCATTCCATACCCATGTAACTGTGAAAAGGAGAAACTGGTCAGTTTTGTCAATGCAGTTGAAATGAATGTGGGCTGGGGTTTTGTTGTTGTACTAATTTGGACCAATTACAATGTCTTTAAAGGTATCATATGACTTCATCAGACTTGGAATATGGCACATAACTTGTTTAGTTCACTTTAAGGTTACAATCATGGTGCTTTTGCATTGTTTCCGAAACTTTAATGCCTCAGTACCCATTCATCACAGTTGTATTGAAAAGTGCATTCTTCACCATGTCTCCTTTTTATTTTTGGGTGAAGTTTCTCTATAAGCAATTTCCAAAATTGTTTATTTTTTTCTTTTTAGTGCCTAAAGATGTCTGTGTGTACAATAATACTGAGTACACGGTGAGCTGCTAGGTTAATTTTTTTGTATTAATTAACTATAGATGAAAGATTCTAAAATTAAGCAAAAGCATTAAAAGTGGGGTAAGCGATTTCTGGTAGCCAATGCAGACATTTGAAATCACCAAAACAAACACGCCCCTACCCCAAAAGGGTCTCGCCCCTATTTTGATAGCTCCGCCCCACACATACGTACGCAACCCAGGCAACGTTTAGTTCTGTGAAACAAAGCAAAACCAATGTTACACCGTGTCTACACCGGACGCGAATGGCGCGGCGCGACAAAATACTATGGAACTCATTATAATCAGTGATGCTGTCTACACCATAGATATATATACATATCTATGGTCTACACTGGATGTGGCGCGGCACGACATGACAAATCCCCGACAGAAAACTGCTGCTGCGTTCTATTCATGACGTATTGACACAAATTTCAAATGATTTTCAACGGTCGCTTTGTCGCGTCCCGTACTAGACAGACTTTAGCTGTTGCGGCGCAGACACGGTGTTACTCTCCTATCGAGAAGAAACAAAGCAACCTCGGCGTCCGATCGCAGGCCTTCCGCTCCTTGAGTTCTCTCCAGCGCTGGAAAGCTGATCCGATATTTACACGGGTCCTACTTCTTGCCTTAAGCCTTCTTTTGTTCCGCAGACGTTTTCCTCTTTTGTTTTTTATCCACCATCTCTATCTTTCTGTTGCTCGGCTCGGCTAATGTCCGTCTTGTGCACTGACCACTCTCTCCTCCACATCATGAGTAGACATGCCCCTTACTGCTGATTGGCTACAAGATTATGCTATTCGGCCCGAATCAGTTTTCTCATTTTTGTATCAAGTTGATCATGTTCTTGTATTTGTTATCATTTTATTCACTTCATCAAACGGTGAATCTGCTCTGTTCTTCAATGGAGTCTGTCTGTCTTTTTGTTAGGTTGGAGAAGTCCGCCGTTACACATGTGAAACTATTACTTGCCGTCAAATTAACGGCTCCTTTGTGACTGAGAAGAGCTCTGAGAAGTGCACATACTCGGGTCAATTTCACTGTAAACTTGTACGTATAATCACTAGCTTAAACTCCACACAATACACACTTGTTTTCTGTGTATTTTGTATTGCTGTCACTTTCTGAAGTATTATGATGATGATTTTACAGTGGTGATGTTGCACTCTTGTTTACTAGTGACATTGTGGCTCACTGAACAATGACGTTCATCCTGATTCTCCTTACTACTTTAATTGGGATTGATGTCACTGTACATCTCACATTTAGCTATACTCTCTGTGCGGCTCCATACTGTGACAAAAATGGTCGCAAATGTGAAAAAAATTCCAGATTTCTAACAACAAATTAAAATCTACTCGTCGTTGGCAACAGTCACAAACCATGTGTGCTTCCACAAGTGCTTTTATCATAGATCATCTCATGAGGTGCGGTTAGTTGATTACCAAATTACTTTAGAGTGCACACCAATGTTGCCTACACGCATAAACAAACATCCAGCGTGAGCTGTTATGTCTAATTCATGTACAAATGATTCTTAAGAATGAGTTATTTTTAATGAGTCAATCAAAAGGATTCACAGAAGAGTCTTGAACCTACTGGCAAGTCAGTGGTTTGAATCAGAATCACTCAACCAATGAATCATTCAGAGCGGTAACTGAGGTCACTACAGATTTCCTTACTAAACTGCGAGTTTTTGATTATATCCGATTTGAAATGAACTAGGTATATTTTACCTTTGTGAGACACATCAGTTTATTTACTGAGTGGTTGTTCATGTTTCTCTGCTCACCTCCTCATTAACATCACCTGTTGCTCTTTCCTCAGCATTTTCAAAAGTAGAGCTTAAAAAGACTGTGATTTGAGAATGCAGTATAAAGGTACCACTGAATTATTGAAACTGTAAACTTATTTCTGCACTCCAAGGGCTCTGAATATGTGAAACAAAAAGAAGACTGCTGTGGAAAGTGTGTACCAAGGAACTGTACTTACATGGCAGACAACACCACATATATGATGCGGGTACATTTGTAAACATTTGTTAACTTTTCTTTATTCTTTTAGTTCATCAGACAATGGATCTGCTGTTCTTCAATCCTTATGGAGTCTGTCTGTCTTTTGTCAGGTTGGAGAAGTCCACATTTACAAATGTGGAAATGTTACCTGTCGTGAAATTGATGGCTCACTCGTGACTGAGAAGAGCTCTGAGATGTGCACTTACTCAAGTTCACGTGACTGTAAACTTGTAAGCAAAATCACTAGCTTATACTCCACACATGACACACTTGTTTTCTATCTGTTTTGTATGCCTGTCATTTTCTGACGCAATACACTTACAGTGGTGATGTAGCTTTGTTCACTAGCACACAACAGCAAACACAGTGTGAGCCATTATGTCCTATTCATGGCCAAATTATTCCTAAGAACCAAGGCTGGATTCACAAAGTCGTCTTAAGAAAAAAAAAGATACAAAATTTCTACATTTAAGAAGTTATTTATGATGATTTTTAACAACATTCTATTCAAGAATTTGAATTCTTCTCAAGTTTTGTCTTGAGAACAATCTTAAGAAAAAAAGTATTTTTGGGAATACAAAATATTCCTAATTGTATTCTTAAATTAGAAAATAGAGAAAATAAGAGAATAAGAGTTAAGATTGTAAATCTGGCTCTGGTTCTTTTTAATGAGTCTGTCAAAAGGAATGAATTATTAAACTGCAAACGTGTTTTTACCCTTCAAGGGCTCTGAATATGTGAAACAAAAAGAAGACTGCTGTGGAAAGTGTGTACCAAGGAACTGTACTTACATGGCAGACAACACCACATATAGAATGCGGGTACATTTGTAAACATTTATGAACTTTTCTTCATTCTTTTAGTTCATCAGACAATGAATCTGCTCTGTTCTTCCATCACAATGGAGTCTGTCTGTCTTTTGTCAGGTTGGAGAAGTCCACATTTACAAATGTGGAAATGTTACCTGTCGTGAAATTGATGGCTCACTCGTGACTGAGAAGAGCTCTGAGAAGTGCACTTACTCAAGTTCACGTGACTGTAATCCTGTAAGTAAAATCATTAGCTTATACTCCACACATGACACACTTGTTTTCTATGTGTTTTGTATGCCTGTCATTTTCTGATGCAGTACAGGCTTCCTTAATTTATTCTACAGTGGTGATATAGCTTTGTTCACTAGCACACAACAGAAAACACAGTGTGAGCTATTATGTCCTATTCATGGCCAAATTATTCCTAAGAACTAGGGCTGGATTCACAAAGTCTTCTTAAGAAAAAAAAAGAGATTCAATTTCTAATATCTTTAAGAAGTTATTTGCAATGATTTTTAAAAAACATTCTCTTCAAGAATTTGAATTCTTTTCAAGTTTTGTCTTAAGAACAATCTTAAGTAAAAGTATTTTTGGTAATACAAAATATTCCTAATTTTATTCTTAAATTACAAAATAAGAAGAAAATGCGAGTTTAGGAGATTTGAATGTTTTGTGAATCTGGCTCTGGTTCTTTTTAATGAGTCTGTCAAAAGGAATTAATTGTTAAACTACAAACTTTTTACCCTTCAAGTGCTTTGAATATGTGAAACAAGAAGGAGAGTGCTGTGGAATGTGTAGACAAAGATGTTGTATTTATAATGCGCCGGACAACACCAGACATACTCTCCAGGTACATCGCCAAATTTTCTCAATGTTTTCTTCGTTCTTTCAGCTCATCGGATAAATTATCTGAGTTGTTCTTCAATTCTCATATAGCCTCTCTGCCTTTCTGTTTAGGCTCACGAGGCGTACAAGTTTAAATGTACAACTGGTACCTGCAATGAAGTTAATAACTCACTTGTGATTGTGGAGAGCATAAAAAAATGCCCCGACTTTAATCCAAAGGATTGTAAGCCTGTAAGTTTGTATTCTGTATTACTGTTGCTTTGTGCTACTGCTTAAGTTTGGATGTTTGGTTTTGATGTATTACAGTTTTTCTTAACTTTTTTTTCACATTTCTCCAGACTAAAGTCAATGCTCTCTAAACAATTAACACAGTCAAAGAAACACACTCCTTATTTAACAAAACAAGAGTTGCAGTTGGATTTGTTTAATATATCAAAGAGGGGGAACATTTCTGTCATCAATTACTCACCCTCATGTTGTTCCAAACAGTGAAAGGGGATGGGGGGTCAGGGGCTGTCAGATTTAATAAAAATACATAAATAAATAAATAAAAAGTAACCAATAAAAGTCGTGTGCTTTATTCCAAGTCTTCTTTACAGTATGGGAGGAACAGACCAAAATTTAAGTTGTTATTCCCAAAAACCTTGTTTGATAGCCATGGTCAACATTCACTTTCATTGTACAAAAAGACCAGCTTGGAAATTCTGCTATAAATAACAGCTTCTGTGTTTCATACTAGAAAGAAAGTAATACATGTTGAGTAACTGATGACACAATGGGGTGAATATTCTTTTAATACTATAAATGGCCATGTTAACTGTTTGAACTTTGGATTGGAAAATTTTGTGTACTGTTTCAAGAACATTAAATATGTACTTTTTTGTATGAAAATGTGCAATATGTTTTGGAAAACTGGAGATTTGACCATATCTAATTAATGTTTTCTGTTCTATTATTTCTGTCTTTACAGGAAACATTAACATTTGACACTGATGGATGTTGCCAGATCTGTAAGATATTCTTTACACTGAACATACTGACAAACTATTTGTTTTAATGTTAAAATGGTTTGTCTGCCTTGTGCAGATCATTTAACACGTTAAGCAAATTAAAAATAACATGTTTTGCACCATATAAAATGCAGTGCATGCAGTAAAATGCAGCATTGTTCATAAAAGTCACAGGCTTACATACCTCTATTATATCTCAGGTGAAACCATAAACTGTGTTGGTGTGATGAACATCACCAGCAACTGTGTTCTTGAGAAGAGCAACACCCGTCTGCATGTCAATGGTTGCACTTCCATCGAGGATGTAGAAGTTACATCCTGCACTGGCCACTGTGACAGTAAATCGATGTGAGTAACTACTAACATGATTCATATTATATTTCGTAAGACTTTCTTTCTGAAGACTTAGCAATAAACATTAAATAATTATCAATATTATAACATTTAAAATGTTAAAATGAGGGAAATGTGAAGAAAAACATCTATAGTATGCCCAAATGAATAACACTGTTGTAAAATTAAGAATAATTTTAGCTGGTGCTCAGTAGTGATTAGCTAGTTTGGGACCAAATGTTGATTTGTAGTTATTGATAAAATTATATTTCCCATAACTTAAAGATTTATGAGCAATATCACACTAGTAGATGTGAGATATGGCTGTCTCACGTCTCCTCGTGTGATATTGCATTTATACTACAGTTCGACGGCACGAATGTGTAAATACATAAGAAAAACAACAACGGAGTGTCTTTAAAAACCCTCTTTTGTGGGTTCCCCTACTTCCTTCCGCCAAAGATTCAAATCTCAGTTTGACAGTTCAACAGATGAGCTCAAGCCTCCGTTACTAATTCGAAACCGTCACTTTAGAACTAGTAACGAAGGAACGTTGAGTTGCTTCATTGAAAGCTTATTGTATTACTGTATTAAAAGCCGTGTATTATGTAGAGTATTATGAGAGAGAGATTAACTGAGCGAGTGTGATTACCTGCAGCTGATACAACATTCATTCTTCAGCTCAATCATCTTCACAATAAAACATTAGTTTGAAAGTCCGCTGAGGAAAGCGATATCTTTGTCGTACTCTCCTTTCATCTATTAAGGGTGATTTCAGATGACAGCGCTGCTCAGTGCATTTGTTAACTGCGTCTTACAAGCTGTTATTAAAAGTAAAAATAACTTCCGCTTCAGTCTCTTTCGATATAAAAGTCTTTACCGCTGACTTGTAAAACAGACAGTCTCTTGTCGCCATCTAATGGCGGAACAATGTCACTAAAATCACCATCAGGAACACACACAATTTACTAAATAATACTATGTATATAAAATATAATTTATTGAATAATAAACATCATAAAAGTTGCTAAACAATTCAGTCAAAAGTACAAAGGCAGCACTCTGATATACAGCATTGAAGTTGTATAAAATATAACGTGATGACTTTTTGCTCTCCAAAACTATTTGCTCTGGAACAAATAATAGATTAATGAGACCAAAGACTGCCCGTTAGATTTACCCAAAACGAATTGTATCTCATATTTAACCACTATAGAGACATCAGAGCCAGCGGCAAATTCCAGAAGATCTGGCCGAGGTGAGGCTGCTCTCGGCGGGCGAATTGTATCTCATATTTAACCACTATAGAGACATCAGAGCCAGCGGCAAATTCCAGAAGATCTGGCCGAGGTGAGGCTGCTCTCGGCGGGTTCATGAGCGCTGAATGGCCACTGACGCACTGGAGCTCATATCTCCGAAAACGTCGAAGCAAATTTTCAAATAGATGTTATCTTTATTAACAAACTGCATATTTGAAGTCTAAGCTAGGGATGAATCGATCCGATACTCAGGATCGGTATCGGCTCCGATACTGGCATTTTCTGCATCAGTTCAACAATTCAACAAACTGTTAAAAGCTATGGGAAAATCTCCATTTGTGGGGACACTGTATATTAGGATAAACTGATTTAAGCTCATCCAGCTATACTACACTCATCTGACTGCTGTTTTCTTGGAAACTTGCACAGGTATTCGATCTACGCGAACGATTTGATGCACAGCTGTTCCTGCTGCAAGGCGGCGAATGTCACCAATAAAACGGTGACACTGAAGTGTGCCAACAGCAGCGATATCCGTCATAACTACACATACATAAACAGCTGCACATGCACTCCAATGACGTGTAAAGATCAGAATACCATTGAATAAAAGATCCTGCTTGACTGCTAATTTGAACATGACTCAATAATCTGACACACTACATTTCAAAATATATATCCAAAAATGGTTATAGCGATCATTTAAGCTGATTGTTACAATGCATTAATGGCTAAAGTTATTTTGGCAAGTATTGCACCATTTATTTTCTGTATATGTATATTCTGTGTGGTTTGATCCAGGGGTATGGTTAACTCTAGTCTATTTTGCTATCTCTCAAAGGGGATCCTGGGCATTTTTTCTTTTATTTGTTACACTCTTTGGTAATGCATGAGATAATGGTGTACATTTCCTTCCAATGAACTGAATTAAAATCACAATAAAGCATCATAAAGAACATCAATAATATAGTCCCCTGGATTTTTTTTCAGAAAAGTGCTAGAGTGAATGCACTGGAAATAAAACTGAGCACCAACACTTCAAAACCAACTGTCTGACAATAATGAAACGTATGTCCTAAAACTTTGTCAATGTTTAATTTAGATTTTGAATCCCGCTGTATATCGAGAGAACGAATTCACAAAGACCTGAGGCAAGTTCAAGCTCAAACCGGTGTGCACCGTTTTGCTACGGTTTCCGGTTTGAACGACATGTTTCCTGGAAACGGTGTGCAACGGGGTTTGAGATGCATTTTCTCTTGTTTGGTGGCTGTGTCAAACATGTCAGCCCAATCCGCAGCAGCATGTATGTAAACCACGCGGTATTAAAGAGACAGCTCGCACAATGTAATTAGCATCAAAATAAATTCACAAGAGCAAATATATGGTTTGCACATGTTTATTTACATTAAAGGCAAAATAACTAAAATAATAAGAGCACAAGTATAGATCTGGAACTTCTTTAAGTCTGTCTAAATATCATTTAGTAATTGCAATGTCTTCTATTGTGTGCTATGCCATAGTTGCAACTCTTGCGTCATCAGAACAGAGTGTTCAATGCATAGACATAATATATAGCTAGACGACTCATTGGCCACTTTGAGCCGTTGCTGCGATATGTCAACGCGTCCGCCATGTTTGTGAAGGCAAGACTGCCTTAAAAATAAATGGAGGTAAACGGGGGAGCAAAAAGGTTTTTAATTTAATGAAAAATTAGCCGTATTAAACAAACTATTATTTAATAAGCTTTTTTCTTCCTTCTGGGGCCTGAAACGGAGGAATTTTGGTCAATACCGCTAATTAAACAATATTTCGCTGAATGTGTTTTTGTGCTGGCACCTTGGCTGGTTTAGGCATAGACATAATAAATACCTAGACATCTCATTGGCTGCTTTGAGCCGTTGTTGCGATACGTCAACACGTCCGCCATGTTTATCCGGGCAAGATTGCTTTAAAAACAATTGGAGGTAAACGGGGGAGCTGCGTTTTTTTCTGGATAAAAACACGATAACGTTTACATTTATCAACCGATTTCAGAGGTTTGTGATCTACAGGGAGTTAAAAATAACTCTGCCTTCAGTTATTTAGTTAGGTTTGGAAAATTATTAATTTTTGTAAGAAATTGTGAAAACACACTTGTTGATTTGATTGATTTTTTCGGTTTACAATTCTAATGTTAATGTAGTATAACTGTGACATATACATGTTTTGTTATTTGAATGTACATTAAATGAAATTAAGTTGTTTCATTGCTTTCTCTGTCTTCAACCCCAACATTTGAGCTTTTCTTGTGCTTCAGGTCAGAACACAGCTCATTCCCTTTGAAATACTGGAAGAAAATCTAAATAATACATCTTTAAGCATGCACTCCTCCGCCGAACCAGAGTAGGGCGCCGGTCGGGCCATGGGACTAGCGATGATGGTAGGCGAAGAAGTGCTGGTTGTGATGGAGGAGGTGATGGGTGGTGATGGCGGCGGTGCCGATGGATTGCGTAGCACTCGTCGTAGTGAGTCTACGAGCTCCTGGAATGGATCGGGGTGACTCATCTGTGCCGTCGGTGTTGGTCCGGTCTTCTGTAACGGAAGAGGTCTGATGCAACAGGTTAGTATTTATAAAACAGGTTTATTTGGCCACAGAGAGTACGGGTGTATGGATCCAGAGGATGGGATGGATGGGATGTCGTTTGTAGAATAGTTCAAAGGATATGATGCGTGGGGTAATCCGAGTCTTTGGCTTTACTGGCTTTACAGGTGCGGTCAGGAGGAGCACACACCTCAGCGATCCGGGAACTAGGAGGAGCAGGAGACACTTGGAGACGAGGAGACACTAGGAGGAACACTGGAGGTAAGTAAGGTAGGAAGTATTCACATGGAAGTAGTAGCAAAGTCATTGAGTCCTCTACGTGTATACGAGACCGGACAATGAGGGTGTCTGAGGTGTGTGCTTTTATGCAGGCTGGTTAATGAGGTGCATGATTAGTGACAGGTGCTGGTGCTCAGAACTCAGGTGAGAGGGATCGTTGTGATTGGGTGGTGGCGGAGCCTGGCCGATCTGTTACAAGAATCACTCTGAGTCTGAAAATTGAACTCGAGAAGCAGACTGGTGAATCAGAACAAATGATTCATTGAAAAAATTTAATTCAATAATTTGTTCACAAATGTGTTTTTTTTTTTTTTTTTTTTGCCTGTGATTTAAAAAGATTGGCCAGTACATTTCTTAGTCATAAAGGTTTGGAATGAGATGAGGGTGGGTAAATTAAATGAATATTAAAATGTATATTTATGAAATGTATGAAAAATTAAATGCTCTTTATTATTCCAAGTTAAAGGAATAGTTCATATATATATATATATATATATATATGTATTATTGTTGTTTTTGATCCCACTGTG